>NC_050445.1:150009132-150264132 GCF_903995425.1 Onychomys torridus | reverse complement strand
AGTTTTGAACTCCCACCAGCAATGACTGAGTGCTCCTTTACTCCACATCCACACCAGCATGAGCTTTCATTTGTTCTGTTGATCTTGGCCATGCTGATTGATATAAGATGAAATCTCAAAATAATACCCAAATGAAGCTTCCAGTGCTGGGAATAGTCTACATCTAACTGAGTTGCTGGCTAAAAGGGGACCCATAGAAACCCCTAAACAAGGCAGGCTATTGCCAAGGATATTTATGGCTCTCTATAAATTGTAGGTGACATCCTATTGCTGAAACAATACCTGCACAACTCTTGGAACACATAGAAGTGAAAATGATGTCTACATAGAGCCTTCATCCCTGCTGATTAGTATTCATGGTACTGGAAGGTATTCTGCAAACTACCAAAGGAGAATATAAATCCCAACCCAGCTACAAACCCTTCAGTTTATGAGTGCCCTGCCTATAAGATATGTTGATGCAAGATTGGCACAAATCTTGTATCAGTAACCAACTAATATCTTACCTGAGTTAATGCCCATTCCATGAAATGGAAGCTATACTCATTGATGCTCAGGTGGAAAAAACTTGAGACTAGATAGGCCATTGACCTAGGGGAAAACTCAGCACTCTCTTCCACAGGAATATAGCAATAAAATGACTCCTAATAACATTCAGGTATGTGTATATATCTGTCCCTTGTTCAACCATTATCAGAGAATCTTAATCATATGATTAAGCATATGGGACACATACAGAGGACTCTATAGAAAAAGAGGCAGAAAGAGTTTAAAAATCAGAGAGGATGGAGGACCCCAAGGAATCAAGATCTAGACACAACAGACCTGACACATATATTAACTCTCAGAGACTGAGGCATCATGCACAGGATCTGTATGCATGGAGGTCTCCATCAGATGGAGTCCTACAGCTGAAAAAAAGAAATGGACACATGCCCCTATTTCTAACCCAGAAGTTGTCTCCAAAGGACAACTACTTGCAAATGAAAATTTAATTTTCTCCAAGAGACTATCATTGGGGAACAAACCACTGTTAATGCGCAGGCCCCATACCCAGCAATGGATGATCAACACAAAATGGACTCAGTGACATCATAGTTCTTTGTCTCATAATGTCAAGTCAGAACATTTTTTTTCCTATGCTATAGGTCATTTTCATATTTTGCCCAGTTTGAAGGCTTTCAATTTGGGAATTTTATGGGATTCCTGTGTGTGCAAATGTATGTTTCTCTACATCTTTATGTGTTTCTTGTGCTTTTTCTTTGGCTCTTTTTTCTTGTTTATTTTACCATATTCAAATTTGTTTGTTTTTTATTTTATTATTATTATTTCCTAGATGCTTGTTTGTGTTCTAAGGAGAGTCAGAAAGGATGTGGATGCAGATGGGTTGGACATGGGGAGGAACTGGAAGGAGAAGGGGAGGGGAAAGTGCAATCATAACATATTGTTTGAAAAAAGGCTATTTTCAATAAAAGAAAAGAGACAAAATATTTAAAAAATTTGCTTACCCAGCCTCTTATCTGTACTTCTTGTTAACCTTTTACAAGGCAAAGCTTCCCACAGGCGATGCGGATTCCCATGATGCAGAGAATACTTTCCAAGAAGACTATTATCCCCAAAGCATGGGATTTTATACAACAAGAATAAAGCAATTTCTTGTTTGAAAAATAGTTTGATTCTTGTGCCATGGAGCCCAAGAAAGACTTTATATTGTGTTTTATATTTTTCTTAATTCTTTGAGATTTCACATACTGTAGTTTGATCACACTCACTACACCACCCCATATTCACACATTTTTATCTCATTTTTTTTAACCAATCAATTCTAATTCTATCTTTCTTTGTTGTGTGGCCTTCCACCCCAGTGTGACTAACCTTAAAGAAAATCAAGTGTCCCTCTCCTGACAGCTATCAGTTGCCAACAGTCTGATGTCTGGACTTGCTCCATTAGTCATATTCCAATTTCATTTTACAGAAAAATTATCTAAAACTTTAGCCTACTAGTTTGAAGTTTATGTGATAAGTAGGGTCTGATCTGCTGTGTTTGATTTGCCTTTACAAAACCTAGTCAAAACAGTTCTTTGCACATGGACTTCATTTAAAACGTTTTCATGAATAAACAGTACAAATAGTGAAAGAAGAGTTTTGATTGTAATGTTTCCTAGTCTGATTACTAAAGACAGGCTTAGTGATTCACAGTCCTATACTACACTTCCTTCTGGAAGAACCTAAGACCTTGATTGCATATGCATATTAAAGACTTCAAAAAAAAAAAAAGACTTCAACTCTTTAAATTCTAAGGATAGATTGAAAATTTCACCCAAATTACATGTATTAAAAAGTATTGAAAATGTTACATCACTCGCAATATCATTGTCGTGCATCTATCATAAGGATGCATATTTGATTCTGGAAAATGAAACAGTGAGTGCTGAATTTATCTGAACTTCCAAGCTGAGCAAGCTCTGTGACATTGCCATGTGTTTTTTGCAGGCTTCAAGCATGTTGCTTAATAGAACTCCTCCTCCATAATGGAGAAAAGAAAAACTAACAATTACAGTCTTGCTGAAAATGTTCTTTTATATTCAATGCAGCATAAAAATCATATAATATTTTGTTTTTCCCAGTTATAAAGTGCTACCATATAATATGAAAAATATAAGTATCATGAATCAAATGACATTGTAAAAACTGATAAGTGATATGGTGGTTATTGTAGATGGATGAATCTCTCCCACCTGCCTATTCCCAAATAACCAGTCAGAGGCTTAATATTAATTACCAACTGTTTGGTATACATCTCAGGATTATTGCTAGCTGGTTCTTACATCCATCTTAAATTAACCCATTTCTATTCATCTATATATCTCCACGTTGCTGGTGGCTTACTGGTACTTTTACATGTTGCTTCTTGAGTAGCTCACTAGAGTCTCCCTGACTCCACCCCCCTTCTCCCTGTATCTCTCTTGGATTTCCCTCCTGGCTCTTATCCTGTCTTGCCATAGGCCAAAGCAGCTTTATTTATTAACCAATGGGGGCAACAGATATTCACAGTGTACAAAAAGACTCACCCAGTAGTTTATGTCTGAAATCTCAGTAATTTGAAGGGGGAGGCACAAAAATCTCACATTTAAGATCATCCTTAGCTGCATAGGTAGTTATTTTGAGGCCACTTGGGGTTATATGAATATGTCTCAAAATAAACCAATTTAAATAATTTAGGAATTTTACTAATAAACATATTGTTTAAATATTTTTTTCTTATGGAACATGGGGAGTTGTATTTCTGTTAACTATTCCATAGCTTGCTTTGCTCTCCTACAGTGTGGTAGTCTTAATCCTCCTTCCTGGCTTCTGCAGTTGAACTTTGATTATCATTCTGGGGTCATTTTTCTTTTATATTCCAAAATATCATTAAATAAGATTATATGACATCTCTTACTAAACATTTGCAGAAGACTGAAGGAAAGGAAATTTAAAAAAATAACTTGTTGCGGTGGGGCTGGAGAAATGGCTCAGCAGTTAAAAGTATGTACTTGTCCTGAGGAGGGCCAGATTTCAATTCTCAGAACCCTTGTTGGACATCTCATAATCATGTGTGACTCTAAAAGATTTGCATCCCTCTTTTGGCCTCCAAAGGCACTGCACTCATGTGCCCAAACCTACACACAGACAAGAGATACACATAATGAAAAATAAATCTTTAAAAAGTTATTGTTGACAAACACTGTTAATAATCATGTTTACAATACAGTCTTTGACCTAGTATCTTTGCTGTTCTCATGCAGTAGAGAACTTAATGCAAAATCATCCCAAGGAAATTCAATTTTGTTTTCTTTTGTTTCTTACATAAAAATCCAGCTCTAATTTTCACTCAAATGTACATGTAGGATGTGTGAGTATCTTGCTCATTTAATTAATTAATTTATTTTAGATTCTGACCACAGTTTTTCATCCCTCCTCTCCTCCCAGTTTCTCTACCCCCAATTCCCCTCTCCCTCTCCTCCTACCATCCTCTCCTCCTCCACTTAAATTTTAAAAAAGACAGGCTTCCTATGATTATCAACAAAAAAATGCCATATGAAGCTGGAGTAAGATTAAGCACTTTGCCTTGGATTAATGCTGGGCAAGGCAACCTAGTATGAAGAATGGATCCCAAAATCCAGTAAAAGTGTCAGAAACAGCTTCTGCTCCCATTGTTAGGAGTTCCACAAGACGATGAAGTTATACAACTGGCATATCTATGCAGAGGATGGTCCAATGCAGGCTTTTTGGTTGTCAGTTCATTCTCTGTGAGATCACATATGCCCAGGTTAGTTGATTCTGAGGGTTTTCTTGTGACATATTCGACCCTGCTGATTCCTACAACCCTCTCTCTTCAGCAGGATTCCTGATCTCAGCCTGATGTTTGACTATGGTTCTCTGCATCTCTTTCTACCAATTACTGAATGAAGCCTCTCAGTGACTTTTGGTCTAGGCACTGATCTATGAGTTTACACCATCCTGGTTCCCAGTGCTCCAGGCAGTGTCAGGAGTGGTCTCACTCATGTGCCATGGTCTCAGGCTGGAACAGTCATTGGTTGGACACTCCCACAATCTCTGTGCCACCTTTATTTAACAAATCCCATAGACAGGAAACAATGTGTCAAAGTTATGTGGCTGGATAGGTGTCCCAATCCCTTCACTGCAAGTTTTGCCTGGTCAAGGGAGAGAGCCACTTCAGGATACATATTTGCAATTCCCAAAAGTGTTAGCTGGGGTCATTCTTGTAGATTGCTGTGAGTTTCCTTTGAACCAAGTTTGTTCCTGACTCTAAAATGCACCCCCCCCATTCCAGTCAGCTCTTTTAGTATTCTCCACCAACCCCACCCCTACGTGATCCCTCATGTTTCCATCCCCATCTGCTCCCAGTACACCCACAAAAAGACTTTTTTTATTTCTTTCTCCTAGGGAGATCTGAGTATCCTGCTTGGGCACTCCTTGTTACCTAGCCTTTCTAAGTCTGGATTGGAGCATGTTTATCCTTTACTTTACAGCATACCATATTCGTCCTTCTGAGCCTGAATTACCTTATGCGGGATGATTTTTTTTTTTTTTCTAGTTCCATGCATTTGCCTGCAAATTTCATGATGTCATTCTTTTTTATAGCTGAGTAATACTCCATTGTATATATGTACCACATTTTCTTCATCAATGTTAAGGGACATCTAGGTTGTTTCCATGTTCTGAATATTATAAATAACGCTGCTATGAACATAGCTGAACAGGTTTCCTTGTAGTGTGATAGAACATCCTTTGGGAATATGATCAAGAGTGGTATAGGTGGGTCTTGAAGGTAGATCAATTTCCACTTTTCTGAGAAACTGTCATATTGATTTCCAAAGTGACTGTATTCCCACCAGTAATGGGGGAGTGTTCCCTTTGCTCCACATCCTTTTCCACATGAGCTGTCACTTGTTTCGTTTGTGTGTTTGTTTGTTTTGTTTCTTTAATCTTAATTATTCTGACAGGTGTAAGGTAGAATCTCAGAGTAGTTTTGATTCGCATTTCCCTGATGGCAACAGATGATGAACATTGCTTTAAGTGTCTCTCAGTCATTTGAGATTCCCCTTGTTGAGAATTCTCTGTTTAGATAAGTAACCCATATTTGATTTGGATTGTTTGTTTTTTTATTTGTTTGTTTTCATTTTTTTATACCTAGTTTCTTGAGTTCTTTTTTTTTTTTTTTGTTTGAGCTGAGGATCGAACCCAGGACCTTGTGCTTGCTAGACAAGCACTCTACCACTGAGCTAAATCCCCAACCCGAGTTCAAGTTCTTTATATATTTTGTAAATCAGCCTCCTGTCAGATATTGGTATGGTGAAAATCTTTTCCCATTCTGTAGACTGCTGTTTTGTTCTATTGACAGTATCCTTTGACTTACAGAAGATATTCATTTACACAAGGTCCCAATTTTTAATTGTTAACCTTACTATCTGTGCTATTAGCATTCTATTCAGGAAGTTGTCTCCTGTGTCATTGAGTTCAAGGTTATTTCTCCATTTTTCTTCTATCAGGTTCAGTGTATCTGGATTTATGTTGAGATCTTCAATCCACTTGAACTTGAATTTTGTGCAGGGTGATAGATATGGACTATTTGCATTTTTCTAAATGCTGACATCCAGTTAGACCAGCACCATTTGTTGAAGATACATTCTTTTTTTTCCCCACTGTATAATTTTGGCTTTTTTGTTCAACAATCAAGTGTCCATAGGTGTGTGGATTGATGTCTGTGTCTTTCATTCCATTCCATTGATTGACCAGTCTGTTTTTATGCCAATATCATATTTTTATTATTGTTACTATAACTCTGTAGTAGAGCTTGAATTCTGGAATAGTGATACCTTCAGAAATTCTTTTATTGTACAGGTTCATTTTCGCTGTCCTGGGATTTTTATTTTTCCATATGAAGTTGAGTACTGTTCTTTCAAGTTATATAAAAAAAATGTGTTGGGATTATGATGACTGTTTTGAATCTGTATGTTGCTTTTTATAAGATGGCCATTTTTACTTTGTTAATCCTATAGATCAATAAGTGTGAGAGATCTTTCCATCTTTGATATCTTCTCCAATTTCTTTATTCAAAGATTTGAAGTTCTTGTCATGTAAGTCTTTCACTTGCTTCGTTAGAGTTACAGCAAGATATTTTAAAATATCTGTAGCTATTGTGAAGGTTGTGAAGATTGTAGTTTCCTTGATTTCTTTCTCACCTCATTTATCATTTGTATACAGTAGGGCTACTAAAAATGTTTATCAGCTGTAGGAGTCCCTTGGTAGAATTTTTGGGGTCACTTATACACACTTTCATATCAGCTGCAAATAATGATGCTTTGATTTCTTCCTCTCTAATTTGTACTACTTTGATCTTCTTTAGTTGTCTTATTGCTCTAGTTAGATCTTCAAGTACTGTATTAAATAGATATATAGAGAGTGGACAGCCTTGTCTCATTACTGATTTTAGTAAAATTGTTTTGATTTTATCTCCATTTATTTTGATGTTGACTAAATGGCTTGCTGTATATTGCTTTTATTACATTTCAGTATGTCCCTTGTATCCTTAATCTCTTCAAGACTTTTAGCATGGAGAGGTATTGATTTTTTGTCTAAAGCATCTAGTGACATAATTTTCTTTCAGGTTTTTTTTTATGTGGTCGATTACATTGACAGATTTTCATATGTTGAATCATCCCTACATCTTTGGGATGAAGTTCACTTGATTGTGGTAACTGATCTTTTTGGTGTGTTCTTACTTCAGTTTGTGAGTACTTTATTGAGTATTTTTGCATCTATGTTCATGAGGGAGACTGGTCTGTAATTCTTTTTTTGTTGAGTTTTTGTGTGGTTTTGATATCAGAGTATCTGTGGCCTCATAAAATGAATGTGGCAATGTTTCTTCTGTTTCTATTTTGTGGAATAATTTAAGAAATATTGATATTAGCTCTTCTTTGGAGGTCTGGTAGAATTCTGTGCTGAAAGCACCTGGCCCTGGTCTTTTTTTGGTTGGAAATCTTGTAATGGTCAGATTTATTTCTTTGGAAGATATAGGCCTATTGTTTATTTGATCTTGATTTAACTTTTGTGAGGGATAGCATTCAATAATATTTTTCATTTCTTCTAGATTTTCCAATTTTGTGTAGTATAGGTTTTTGAAGTATGTTCTAATGATTCTTTGATTTCCTCAGTGTCTGCTGTTATATCCCCCCCTTTTATTATTTTGTTAATTTGGATATTATCTCTCTGTCTTTTAGTTCATTTGGATAAGGCTTTCTCTATCTTGTTGATTTTCTCAAAGAAGTAATGATTTGTTTCATAGACTCTTTGTATTTGTACTGTTCTATATGCTACTATTTTACTGATTTCATCCCTAGTTTGAGTATTATTTTTTATTACATTTTGTTTTAATTTTTTTCATTGAACATAGACTTTATTACTAATGGGAACACTCTTCCAGGTTGAGTCCCAGAAGAATCCATCTAAAATCCCAAAAGACAAGTATTCACTGGCCACAGCCTATCAGACCAAACCCACTACAATGATTTGATTGATTGTTCAGGATGCATTTTGATAACTGAGTTCCTAATTTAGGGAAAAAAAGACATTTCTATTTAGTTTAACCAAAGCATAACATTAATTAATGTAAATATCTAATTTACAAATATCCTGGCCTCCCTCCTTCAATACTATTTCTTTTTTTTTCTTATTCTTTTTTTATTATTATGTGTTTTAATTTTATACATCAGCCATGGGTTTCCCTGTCCTCCCCCCTCCTGCCCTTCCCCCCACCTTCCCCCACCCCCTCCCCTCCATTCCCATGTCCTCCAGGACCAAGACAACCCTGGGGATTCATTTAAACCTGGTGGATTCAGTACAGGCAGGTCCTGTCCCCTCCTTCCAGACTGAGCATGTGTCCCTGTGTAAGCCCAAGGTTCCAAAAAGCCAGCTCATGCACTAAGGACAGGTCCTGGTCCCACAGACTAGTTGCCTCCCATACAGATCAAGCTATTCAATTGTCTCACTTATCCAGAGGGCCTGATCTAGCTGGGGGCTCCTCAGCCATTAGTTCATAATTCATGTGCTTCCATTCAATTGACTATTTGTCCCTGTGCTTTTTGCAATCTTGGATTCAACAATTCATGTTCTTGCAGACCCTCCTCTTTCTCGACAGTTGGACACCTGGAGCTCCACCTGGGGCCTGGCTGAGGATCTTTGCATCCACTTCCATCAGTTACTGGATGAGAGTTCCAAGAAAACTGTTAGGGTATTTAGTCATCTGATCACCAGACTAGGTCAGATCAGGCTTTCTCTCGACCATTGCCATCATTCTACAAAGGATATATCATTGTAGATTTCTGGGGACCTCTCAAGCACTCTGCCTATTCCTGTTCTCATGTGGTCTTCATTTATCATGGTCTGTTATTTCTCATTCTCCCTTTCTGTTCTTGATCCAGCTGGGATCTCCTACTCCCCTAAGCTTTCTTTCCGTCAAATCTTGCCCTTCATTACTCCCACTGTCGTCCAGGTTGTTCAAGTAGATCTCATCCATTTCTCTGTCATTGGGCAATCCCTGTGTCTTTCCTAGGGTCCCATTTTCTAGGTAGCCTCCCTGGAGTTGTGTAGCAGTCTAGTCATCTTTGTTTTACATCTAGTATCCTCCTATGAGTGAGTACATACCATGTTTGTCCTTCTGAGTCTGGGTTACCTCACTAAGGATGATTTTTTTCTAGATCCATCCATTTACCTGCAAACATCATGATGTCATTGTTTTTCTCTGCTGAGTAGTACTCCATTGTGTATATGTACCATATTTTCTTTATCCATTCTTCAGTTGAAGGGCATCTAGGTTGTTTCCAGGTTCTGGCTATTACAAACAATGCTGATATGAACATAGCTGAGCAAATGCCCTTGTGGTATGATTGAGCATTCCTTGGGTATATGCCCAAGAGTGCTACAGCTTGGTCTTGGGGGAGATGGATTCCCAATTTTCTAAGGAAGTGCCATATTGATTTCCAAAGTGGCTGTACAAGCTTGTATTCTCACCAGCAGTGGAGGAGAGTTCCCCTTGCTCCACATCCTCTCCAGCATAATCTGTCTTCTGTGTTTTTGTTCTTAGCCACTCTGACGGGTGTAACTTGGTATCTCAGAGTCGTTTTGATTTGCATTTCCCAGATAATTAGGGATGTTGAGAAATTCCTTAAATGTCTTTCAGCCATTTGAACTTCCTCTGTGGAGAATTCTGTTTAGTTCTATAGCCCATGTCTTAATTGGACTGTTGGGCATTTTGATGTCTAATTTCTGGAGTTCTTTATATATTCTGGATATCAGCCCTCTTCAGATGTGGGGTTGGTGAAGATCTTTTCCCATTCTGTAGGCTGTCGCTTTGTCTTGTTGACCATGTCCTTTGCTCTACAAAAGCTTCTCAGTTTCAACAGGTCCCATTGATTGATTGTTTCTCTCAGTGTCTGTGCTACTGGTGTTATATTTAGAAAGTGATTTCTGGTGCCAATGCGTTCAAGAATACTTCCTACTTTCTCTTCTATCTTTTATCCTCTATTTATTACTTTTTTATTACATTTTGTTTTAATTTTACATACCAGCCATGGGTTCCCCTGTCGTCCCCCCTCCTGTCCCCACCCTCAGCTTCCCCCCAGCCCCTCCCCTCCATTCCCATCTCCTCCAGGGCCAAGATTTAGCTCAACCTGGTCGATTCAGTACAGGCAGGTCCAGTCCCCTCCTTCCAGGCTGAGCAAAGTGTCCCTGTGTAAGCCCAAGGTTCCAAACATCCAGCTCATGCACTAAGGACAGGTCACACCTGAAAAACCTAGAACAAAAAGAAGCAGATACACCCAAGAGGAGTTGATGACAAAAATAATCAAATTGGGAGGCACCTAGTTTAATTATTTTTGTCATCAACTCCTCTTGGGTGTTTTTGTTTCTTTTTGTTCTTGGTCTTTTGGGTGTGCTGTTAAGTCACTGGTGTGAGAATTCTCTAAACTTTTTATCTAGACACTCAATGCTATGAACCTTCCTCAGCACCACTTTCACTGTGTCCCGTAAGTTTGGGTAGGTTGTGCATTCATTTTCATTGAATTCTGGGAAGCCTTTAATTTCTTTCTTTATTTATTCCTTAACCAGTGGTATTGTTTAGTTTCCATGAGTTTGTAGGCTTTCTGTTGTTTCTGTTGTTGAAATCCAACTTTCATGCATGAATATTTGATAGAGTACAAAGGGTATTTAAATTTTCTTATATCTGTTGAGACTTGCTTTGTGATTAAACATGTGGTCAATTTTGGGGAAGGTTCTATAAGGTCTTGAGAAGAAGTTAAATTCTTTTGTGTTTGGGGAAAATGTCCTATAGATAAGTTAGGTTACTTTGAGTCATAATGTTGGTTAGTTCCATTATTTTTCTTTAGTTTATGTCTGGAGAACCTGTCCATTGGTGCAAGTATAGTAGTGAAGTCTCCTACCATTAATGTGTGGAATTTGGTGTGTGGTTTAAACTTTAGCCATATTTCTTTTACAAATGTGGCTGCTATTGCATTGGGGATAGATTTTGGAATTGAGGCACTATCTTGATGGCTTTTCCCTTTGAATAGTACAAAGTGTCCTTAGCCATATCTTTTGATTAATTTTGGTGTGAAGTCTATTTTGTTAGATATTAAGATAGCTGCACCTGCTTTCTTGTTAGCTCCACTTTATTGGAAAATCTCTTTTCTAACTTTTACTCTGTGGTAATGTCTATCTTTAATGTTGAAATTTGTTTCTTATATGCAACAGAAGGATGGATTCTGTTTTCACGTCAATTCTGTTAGCCTGTGTTTTTTAAAGTGGGGAATTAAGTCCATTGATATTAAGAGCTTTCAATGACCAATGATTGTTAGTTCCTCTTATTTTGTTGTTGAGGTTGACAAAGTGTGGTTTGCTGTAGTGTGTGTGTGTTTCCCTTCTTTGGATTTTTATGGTATTAGATTATCTATTGCCTATGTTTATGTGGATGTAGTTAATTTCTTTGGGTTGGAGTTTTCTTTCTAGTACCTTCTGTAGGGCTGGATTGATGGATAGATATTGTTTTAATTTGACTTTGTCATGAAATGTCTTGCCTTCTTCATCTATAGTGATTGAAAGTTTTATTGGATATATTAGTCTGGACTGGCATCTATGATCTCTTAGATAGAGTCTGCAAGATATCTGTCCAGGCCCTTCTGGCTTTTAGAATCCCCATTGAGAAATCAGGTGTAATTCTTGTGAGTCTGCCTTTATATGTTACTTGGCCTTTCCCCCTTATACCTTTAAATATTCTTTCATTCTTCAGTATATTTAGTGTTTTGATTATTATGTTTTGCTGGGCTTTCTTTGATTCAAGCTGTTTGGTGTTATTTAAGCTTCTTTTACCTGTATATGTATGTCTTTCTTTATGTTAAGGAAATTTTCTTCTGTGACTTTATTACATATATTTTTTGAGCTAGGATTCTTCTCCTTCTTCTATTACTATTATTCTTAGATTTGGTCTTTTCATGCATTGTCAGATTTCCTGGATGTTTTGTGTTAGGAATTATTTGGTTATAACATTTTCTTTGACCAATGAATCTATTTCTTTTATTTTGTATTTTCACTGTCTGAGATTCTGTCTTCCATCTCTTGACTTAGGTTGGTGATGGTTGCATTTATAGTTCCTCTTCACTGACCCAGATTTTCCATTTCCTGAATTCCCTCTGTTTGTGTTTTCTTTATTATTTCTATTCTAATTTTCAATTCTTGAATAGGTTTTTTTTTTTTTAACCTATTTGTTTTGTCTTGGTTTTCTTGACATTCTTTAAGGAATTTGTTGATTTCTTCCAATTTTTTGGTTGTCTTTTCCTCAATTTCTTTAAGGCAGTTTTTTTATCTTCTCTTTAAGGACCTCTGTTGTCATTATCATAAAGTTGATTTTAAGATAGTTTTCTTGTGCTTCCGCTGTGTTGGAACATTCAGGGCTTGTTGTAGTGGAATGGCTGGGCTCTCATGGTGACATATTGACCTGGCTTTTGTTGTTTGTTCGTACACTTATGTTTAGGCATCTAGATTTGAAATGATTATAGATCTAGGTGCCAATTTGTGAATTTTTATTTGTTGAATGGGTGGTTTCTTCCTTAGTTTCTTTCTCCAGTCTTGTCCTCTGGATCCTGTGGCCTGTGGTTGAGTAGAGTTTCTCTACCCACACTGAAGGCTGGATTTCTGATGTGCTGGATGGCCGCTGGTCCAGCAGGCAGTTGCTGCATAAGTTTGGGGCTGAAGTTTTGGCTATTTTTGTACACATCTTCTGACCTGGCCAGTGGTCCTCTGGGGTTTAGATGCTGACATGGCTTCTGGTGGGATATGAGACTTCTGCCTGATCTAATTTTTATGCCTATAAAATAAGAACTCATTAGCATATATATAATGCAGTCTGCTGACTGTCCTTGCCACTGTTCTCAGCTTCTTGTTACTCTATACTGGACACAGACTAACAGAAGGGATACGAATACAGGATCCATCTTTCTGCTGCATACAAGAAACACACCTCAAATTCAAAGATAGACACCTCCTAAGAACAAAAGGCTGGGAAAAGACTTTCCAAATAAATGGTCTTAAGAAGCAAGCTGGTGTAGCCATCCTAATATCCAGCAAAATAGACTTCAAACTAAAATCAATCAAAAGAAATCAAGAAGGACATTACATACTCATCGCAGGAAAGATCCACCAAGATGAAGTTTCAATTCTGAACATTTATGCCCCAAACAAAAGGGCACCCACATATGTAAAAGAAACATCACTAAAGTTTAAATCACATATAAAACCCCACACATTAATAGTGGGAGACTTCAACACCCCACTTTCACCTCTGGACAGATCTACCAAATTAAAACTTAACAGAGAAATAAAGGACTTAACTGATGTTATGACTCAAATGGACATTATTGATATCTACAGAATATTCCACCCGAATAAAAAAGAATATATCTTCTTCTCAGCACCCCATGGAACCTTCTCTAACGTCGACCACATACTTGGCCACAAAGCAAATCTCAACAGATACAAAACAATTGGAATAACCTCCTGTGTTCTATCAGACCACCATGGTTTAAGGTTAGATTTCAACAACAACAATAAACAAAACAAAACAAAAAACTACAGAAAACCTACAATTTCATGGAAACTGAATAATGCTCAACTGAATCACCAATGGTTTAAGGAAGAAATAAAGAAAGAAATTAAAGACTTCCTAGAGATCAATGAAAATGAATATACCACATACCCAAACTTATGGGACACTATGAAAGCAATGCTAAGAGGGAAATTCATAGCACTAAATGCCACATAAAGAAGTTGGAGAAATCTCACAGTAGTGAGATTAACAGCACACCTGAAAGCTCTAGAACAAGAAGAAGCAAAATCTCCCAAGAGAAACAGACACCAGGAAATTATCTATTGGTGGAATTATTAAGGCCACTCCATGTAGTTAAAAGGGAGGTTTATTTTGTGGGGTAACTTACAAATGAAGGGGTAGGTTGCAGGGTCTGGGAAAGGAATGGCGCAGTCCGGTGGTGTTCTCTGGAGAACTCTGCTTGGTCTACCTCCAGCGTCCAGGGTCCCGGACCCAATAGAGAGAGCCCTCCTCCCGATCCTTGGTCTTCTGCTTCCTCCTCCGCCCTGCCTTGTGGGCGTGACCATTACTGAAGCCTCAATGGGGGTTGGAACTTCCAGGCCAATGCTGGGATGGCTATCCACTACATCTCCCCCTTTTGTCTAAATAAGAAAGTTCTAACCTAATACAAGACTATATACAAAGAGATGGTTATCAAATATAGTCCAGGAGTAATGAGGGATAATGACTTAGATAAGTTGGAATTACAATAAGTACAAACAATATCAAGCAAAAAACACATAGTAAAATCCAGGGAAGTCTAGGGCATGTGTAGGTGGCGTGTTACAAAGATCATTCCAAAAGGTGTCCTATCCTAAAGAACCTGAGTCTAATACTTAATATATCCTATCTAAGATATTATATATGTATATATACTAAGTTGTAACTATAACTGCTAATCTCCAACCTCATCAAAGACCTGAGAAGGAATAATATTATCTGAGAATCGGGAGAAAGATGCAAGCAACTTTCGGGAGTCTTGTAGGGTAGACAGAGACAGCTGGCAGCCTGAACAGTCACCTAATGTTCCTTTGTAAAGTTGGGGCATTTGTCTTCAGCCCACAGGGCTAGAGTCTCTCAGTCATTTCTCTCAGTGTCCTGTAGAACGTCTGGCAGTTTCCTCTGTGAAGCAGGAACCTGAAGGACCATTTTGTCAAACAAAGTTTAGTTGTCACCTTTCTATGGGTCCTGCATGTCCAGTTGATCAAGCAGTCCAGGCAAGAACAGTTTCTTGCCCAAATGGCTATTTTTGCCAAGCTGAAGATAAGATATGAAGTGTCTTCAATGCCCATCCTCCTCTCTGAAGTAAATCGGTGTTGCCAGGAGCAGACATGTCTCACTGTCCAGAAAGTCTAAATTTTAAAAATATTTTAAATGCCATATTCTGTAGACCTTTGAAGTGTTTGAAGAGTACCTGTCTATCTGAAATATCTCTGTGTATACCTAGAAGACTTAACTAACATGGCTATGAGTATGATTATCATAGATGACCAGTTATTAATCTATTTTTAATTATCCATTACAATTTTAAATGAGCTATATAAACATAATACCTTAAACAAGAGTAGAAATATACACACAATATAACAAAATTAACTTTAAGTTTGTATCAATAGACTAAAGTCTATACCAATGTAAAACATTTTAAACAAGTTGTTGCTCTATAGAAGTTCCTTAATCTACCCTTTCATCCTATTATATCTGTATCATATCCCCTTCTCAGGGTCGTGGGTTCGTGCCCCACGTTGGGTGCCAGATATTGGTGGAATTATTAAGGCCACTCCACGTAGTTAAAAGGGAGGTTTATTTTGTGGGGTAACTTACAAATGAAGGGGTAGGTTGCAGGGTCTGGGAAAGGGATGGCGCAGTCCGGTGGTGTTCTCTGGAGAACTCTGCTCGGTCTACCTCCAGCGTCCAGAGTCCGGGAACCAAGAGCGAGCTCTCTTCCCAATCCTTGGTCTTCTGCTTCCTCCTCCGCCCTGCCTTGTGGGCGTGACCATTACTGAAGCCTCAATGGGGGTTGGAACTTCCAGGCCAATGCTGGGATGGCTATCCACTACAATTATCAAATTTAGAGCTGAAATCAATAAAATAGAAATAAAGAGAACAATACAAAGGATTAATGAAACAAAGAGTTGGTTCTTTGAGAAAATCAACAAAATAGATAAGCCCTTATCCAAACTAACCAAAAGACAGAGAGAGAACATCCAAATTCACAAAATCAGAAATGAAAAGAGGGACATAACAACAGACAATGAGGAAATCAAGAGAATCATCAGTTCATACTTCAAAAACCTCTACTCCACAAAACTGGAAAATCTAAAAGAAATGGATAATTTTCTGTATAGGTACCACATACCTAAGTTAAATCAAGACCAGATAAACTATTTAAATAGTCCAATAACCCCAAAGGAAATAGAATCAGTCATTAAAAGTCTCCCAACCAAAAAAGCCCAGGACTAGATGGTTTCACTGCAGAATTCTACCAGATCTTCAAAGAATACTTAATACCAATACTCTTTAAATTGTTCCACACAATAGAAGCAGAAGGACTATTACAAACTCCTTCTATGAGGCTACAATTACCCTGATTCCTAAACCAAACAAAGATGCAACCAAGGAAGAGAACTACAGACTGATCTCCCTCATAAACATTGATGCAAAAATACTCAATAAAATCCTGGCAAGCAGACTCCAAGAACACATCAAAACAATTATCCACCATGATCAAGTAGGCTTCATCCCAGGGATGCAAAGTTGGTTCAACATACGAAAATCTGTCATTGTAATACACCATTAAACTTTTAAAAAGTAGAAAATAAATGCATGCTATTGGAAGATGAAAATGACACAGTAGATGGGTCTTTGGAAATGCCTCACTACTGATTCTTCTAGATGTAAACACCATTGCTAAAATTTATATACTTCCAGCTATTATGGATATATAAGTTTATTTATGTTACACCTTAAAATTAGTAAAGTTGAATGTATTGTCTCACACATCCCTCCATTTACTGTGTTCTCTCACATGTTAGATACTGCCTCCCATTAATATTAAATCTCTAATTTTTATGCCTATAAAATAAGAATATATATATATTGCTGTCTGCTGACTGGCCTTGCCACTGTTCTCACCTTCTTGTTACTTGTAGTGGAAACCAGTCCCTCTCCTTGTGCTGAACCCTGTGTAGTGTTAGAATTGCAACATACAAGTATAAATACTGTTTCAGAACTAAGTGTACTTTACATTTTGATAGATAATGCCAAAATAACTCTCAACAATTTTTTACCATTTTGTATTCAATCTTTGTATGCATCCTAAGTACACAATAGTAGCAACATCAGTCCTGTGGCAGCTCTTAAAGGTAACAAATGAAGTGATTAAGAGAATGTACTGAATGCAATATCTGGATTTGAGTCCAGTCTGGGCCACTTTGCAACCTTGAACAGTGTCCTTAGTCCCCTTTGTACCTTAGATTTTCTTTTCTTCATTTAAATTTGCAAAGTGGCACTGCATATAACAGGGCTCATTCTTTGGGTTGCTACAAGAATGTGAATTAAGACATATACTAATGCATGGTAAACAACATACCTTACCTAGTGAACACCTAGGTAACATCAAGTCATCCAAGAGCATTCCAACACACAGTTATGTGCAAATGTCTGTATGAGGAGAAAAATGTGCAGTACAAAGAAATGAGTGAAAAACAGGCTGGTGACTACAGTTTTAAACATGAGTAAGCATTATTTCTGAAGCTGGCGAGATCACAAAGAATAATCCGTATTTATTATCCTATAAATGAAGCCTTCTCCCAAGTTTGAATAGTGAGAAGAAACAAGCAGAATGACAAAGTCACATGGTAAGATTTCTTTTGTAAAAACATGGACCTTTCATGTTATCCATATACATCACTGGACAACATAGAACCAAAAAAACCTAAAAACTGTGAAGAGAAAATAAGAATGTGACCCATGTGCAGGAGGGAAGGCATGTTAGAAGGTAATTTATGTCAGTAAAGATACAGGTTGCTGTGGTTAAATGGAAAGCCTCAGATGTAGGGATGTGAAGGGATTTGGGAACAGATCTTACCTGTGTATCTTTTATGGGGTTAATAAAAATGAGCGACAAATGTAAAGGAAGAACATTTGAAGCCATATTCATTGTAGCACTCCACTTTCTCTTTTTCCCTCTCTAGCACTTTCTGTATTGTGTATGTGAAGTAAGTACAAATTTATATAGAAATATTTGCTATATTTTAAATGCTAATGTTTTTATAGTAACTTAAGTTAACTTAGGACTAAGTCTATTTAAGTCATGGTTGTATTGTTTATAAAATATTCCGTACTAGAATATCAAGGCAGGAATATAGTATCCAAAATAACTAGGAGTCTTGTTTTCTGGAATTAAACTAAACTACGCTAAATTCCAAGTTATTAATTTCCTGTAATATGTAAGATCCAGGAATTGTAATTCAAATGGCTACCATAATTTACAAAAGAAATAAATTGATGTCAAAATAGCAATTATTGGTGAATTTTATCATATGTAATCTCAAAGTCTCATACACACACACACACACGTGCACACACACACACACACACACACACACACACACACACACACACGACACTGTCTCAATACCTCCAGGAACTACCCCTGTAGTTTATTTTTCTTACACATTTAAGCATAGTAGAACTTGTGACCTATGCACTTTACAGTAAGAATGGAGCTGATTGGCTGATAAACAAAGCTCTGGGCTACAGCCTTGAGAAGGGTAAGAGTGGGGTAGATTCTATTGATGGGGGTTCTATTCATGGAAAATCGAAGAACACAGAGGCTCTTTCATGGTGATATGAGACAAAGATCAGGATCAGGGCCTAAAGAATGCTCAGGATATTGGGGGATTCAAAAAAGCTGGCTCAAAGAATAGCAAAAAGCATCACCAGGTTGATTGACAACTTTTCACTCTGGCATTCCTGACGCATGTTATATATACATCCCAGATGTATACAAGTAAATTGTAGCATAATGAGGTCATCTATGCTGTGGGAAGTACCCTCATTTATAAACAAGTAACTGAAATTTAAGTCCATGTCTTTAAAATTTCAGAACCTGTGTTCCAATGAATAGGAATAATCATTTCCAATGTCATAAAATTCAATTCTGGTTCTATTTATACTACTTCTATAACATTGTGATTTATCCCACATAAAGTTTCACACAGGAGTTGAACTGAAGGAATTAATTGGAATTCCTCTGATAGGTTACATGCTAGTGACAAGCAAAAATAAAATAATAAGAATAATTGTGTTTATCCATGTCCCCTTTGCTCTATTCACTCAAGGTCAAACCTACTGTCTTTTTCCTATTTGTGTTTTGCATTAATGTATATTTCTATAGTACAAGGATATTTGGAAACAAGTCTTAATAGAAAAATAAGCAAAAGCTCAAAATTTTATAACATATATTTTGCAAAGTTTAGATCAACATATTTGGCATAATTCTAATCAGTTGACTAGTATCTCTCAGTTTGGGAAAATAAAGAATGTTCTTGTGGCGCTTTAGTTCTTGGTTCATAGTTTGTTCAACAAAAGGATTTGGATGCTTGAGAGAAAGGTGATGAATGCTGCATTTACATGCAGAACCAGTTCCATTGTTAGGAGGGTCAAGTCATTCAAAACCCAGCTTTGACAGAATCTAGATTACTAAAGTAGTCTTCTTTAAGATTAGTATGGCTTGAGACCTTAAATATTCATCATTAATAAAAATTCTATGACATTTTTCAAAAGAACATTTGCCCAGGTCATTTGACCAGATGCCAAGTTAAATCATTAAGCCATGGCCAACTGCCATATCATTTTTCTTTCTTCATTTAATATTATAGATTTTTTTAACTTAAAGGAAACTTAGATATAATTTTATTTGGGCACAAACTGTATCTAAGTCCAAATTTCATGAAATGCCTTTCCTGAGTCCAGAATCATAGAGCTGATAGAGGAGACACTCTCTGAGATTTGACTATTGAAATTCTGAATAGAACTGATATTTTAAAATGTATGAGTAGGAAAAGAGGCTACTTTAGTTATTACTGCTGTGCCAGCAGATGCTGCTGTTGTTTTGCTCCTGTTAATAGAATTATTCTGTTGGTTTTTACTTTATCACAATTTCATGGAAACAAGCTTGACACCTGTAATTGTTGGTATTATATTTAAAATTGTGAAGATTTAAGTATTATAGATCTGTTATTATACCATATGCAATGTATATGTTAATTATATTGCACAAAACTTTTATAATTAGCAGCCATCTCTATTTCTTGCAATTCCTTAAATTATATTTTTGCTTATGTTTTGAAAATCTAATATATATACACATATATATTATATAGTTACTTCATCTTGATCTTATCTACATCTCCCCCACTTCCAACTTCACCTCCCTCTATGACATCAATCATCTCCTTTCCTGTTTAAAGTTGTTTAAAAAATGATTGCTCTTATTAATAACCCCTGTTTCCAATTAGTGCTTACTATATTCTCATGGATATAGGGCCAACCACTAGTGCATAGGCAATATGACAGTAACAACATCTCCAAAGATAAGTGACCCTCCACTAGTAGCCATCACCTATTAATAGCTGGACATCTAGGCACAACATCCCAGGAGCCCCCTCCCCCATTGATGTAGAAATTTTGACTGGCTTAATCTTATATGGGTCTGTTATACTCCTCTTTAGTTGGTGTAAGTTGTTATGTGTCTCATTCATGTTATTTCCTGATGATAGAATTTCATAGCTATCATTCCCATTCAGTGATTCTTACATTCTTCCCACCCATACTTCCACCATGTTCTTTGACCCTTTAGTAAGGAGATGTCAATACAGATGACCCATCTACCAATGAGGACTCAATGCCATGTATTCTCAGCAGTTTTAGTTTTGAGTACATGTTAAATACTATTTGACTGCAAGACAAGCCTCTCTGACCAATGTTGAGTGCAATACAGATCCATGATTATAACCAATGTTGAATGTAGTGCAAATCCATGATTATAAACACATAGAAGGTAGTTTGACAGCATGTTAAGCAAAAGATATTCAGTAGCTTCCTAACTCAGGCTTTTGATCTACCTAGTTTTAATCAGATTTACAATACTAGACATAAAATACCTCACGTAGAGCTGACCTCAAATACAATTAGGAAGTAGGTCAGTTGGCTTTCTAACTTTCATTTTACTTTTGGTCACAAATGCTTAGCTGATCTGGGTTATAGCATGTAAGATCCAGGACTCTAAAAAAACCTAAAATCTTATCTCTCCACCTTGTACATAGCACCTTATACTATTCTAAAGATACCCAGTATGAAAGAGTTTCCCAATTAGTTTGAGACTGATTTCTTCTAAACCTGAAACCAAAGTGTATGGTGACTGTAGCAATAGTCTTGCTACTTAGTTATGATGGACACTAAAAAACAAAAATAGCCTGTATTGTCTTGGGTGTCTCTGGTCTTCCCTGTCAAATGACTTGCAGAAACATATATACAGTACAACAAAAATAACTTTAAATTTGTTGCAATATACACATATTTCCCTTTTCCCTTCTAGTCTCATTTGTTCAGTTTTTCCTGACCATGACCAATAATAACTTGTATCCAACTCCCTTAATGACGACAAACATCCATATCCCATGAAATAACCAAAAATAATCCACCCCTTCTCTTGGGAATGTTGGTGTCCTGTTCTCTAGACTGCTCCCTGTTGTCTGGGGGTAATATGAAGTCCTGGAAGAGCTAGCTGTATTGTTTTTTTTGTTTAGTCTCTATGTGACAGGAAAATATAAATCTTATCTGAAGTCTTGGTCTGTGAGGCTGAACCATCTCAGCTAGCAATTTTGAAGTTGTTCTGGATGAAGAATTTTGAGGAAACTGTAACAGAAGCATTCTGAGAGGCTCAATCACCTGGGCTAATTGTCTTTATTGGTGTCTGGTCCTTTTATTTTCTGAAAACATACAAACTTTATATGTAATATACATATCTGCATTAACACAAGTATGGAATGTGAACTGTGCACAAGTCAGCTAAAGATGATTTTTCGATCTATGTTTGAACAGGTAAATTGCATCTGTCAACTTTAGAAGTCCGTTTGGACTGTATAACCAAATTGTAATATAAATCTCTATCCATGTTATATGAAAGGATGGCATGAGGCATCTGTAGCCAACAAGATTTATCACGTCTCAATCAGTCTCAGAGCTGCTCCCATAGTAGAGGGATCAGCATATTTGTCACCTGTCCCTATAGAATTTTATTGACTTTTTCCCTCATGTCTGTAGCCAAAATTCCCAGGAATTCTTCCCTGATCAAATCTGGTCTTTATTAATTGTGAAGAGAACCATAACTCTTTTGTCTCCTGTGGAAATAAAGGCATAACCTCAATGCAACATATTTTCTGACTTTCATTTTGAAGTTAGGACATTCTTAAAATATGTAAGTTGGTTTAATTTAACAGGTTACATAATTCAATGTTTCTAGCAGCTATTATTTTCTGTTCACTAGCACTTAAAAAATTCAAAGTCAACAAAGCACCATACTGGATCTAGACACCCTGTGTATTTTCCATCTTTACATGGCTTATTTTTTTTTTAAATATTCTTTCTTTAAAGAGTGTACTATTTTAAACTATTTTTTCTATGACTGTGAATACCCATTTTTACTTCTTCTTTTTTTTAGCATATAAGTACATTATTTAAAAAAATATGTACAGAGGTTTTCTCTTTCTGGACCCGACTTTATTAATCACCTGTAACAATGTACTTGCAGAGTTCTCTGATGTGTGAACCAAACCTTCAACTGCTAAGTGGCCACTGTGCAGCTCTGGTGGCTGGCACAAGCCTGTTCAGTTCACTGTCATGTCAGCAGTACAGAGCAGGAACCACATTTACAGCTCCAGCTATGGGAATTTGCTGAGTCCCAGAGGCAAGCATTTTCACCTAGTGCACCAGCTGCACAACAGGGCCACTTAAAAGAGCCACACCTCTGGATGTTGCAAGCATTGGGCTCTGTGGACCTGCCCCACTTGGGTACCAGTTGTGACAAGTTTTTTTTTTGTCCTGCCAGTCAGTTCTCAAATAATGACATGTAGACTTATTAATTATGAAAACATGGCATATGGCTTATGCCTTTTCCTAACTAGCTCTTATAATGTAAATTAACCCATTTATATTAATCTTCATTCCATCTTGTGGCATTACCTCTTTTCCATCTTGTACTTCCTGTTTCCTGTCTGTGTCTTCTCACTCTCTTCCTTTTGTCCTTGAAAATCCTGCCTATAACTTCTGCCTACTTACTGGCCATTCAACTCTGTTTTAAACCAATCAGAAGGTGCTTTGGCAAAGATCAATTTTTACAGTGTACAAATATTCTGCTAGAGGACCTCTGGGTAAGCTTCCTTTTTTATATTATATTTTTTATTTAGCTTGTAAACCAATGGTTTTCCAGAAAGCTTCTTCATCCAACATTAATTTTGATTAACTCACCCTCACCCCTTCTCTTTATTACCCCGACCAATGGCCACTTAAAACTTTAACCTGGACTGTCCTATCTATTCCACCATGTTATCTATGTTCTAATATCCCCTCTAATCATATATTTACTTGTGTTGCAAGACGTTAGGTTTCCACATAGCTTGTCATACACTCTTCATTTTTAGTTTTCTTCAGCTCCCTCATTTCACCCATTTCCCACTGCCCTCCATATTTGAACCTTATTATTTCTATTTATTTTTACAGACATTTTACTGTCTCCTCTCCCTTATTATGTCTTCCTCAATGGCCTGTTTCTAATTATCTGGCTTCTACATTAACTCAAGTTAGACTTATCCAAAGGACTTTATATCCTACTAAAGAGAAATGGAATCAACCTGCATGTCCATCAAGTGATGAATGAACAATGAAAATATACCACAATGAAATATAACTCAGCTATAAAGAACAATGTACCCATGAAATAAGCCAATAATTGAAAAGAACAGGAAGGGTCACTCAGGGTCAAAGAGACAAACATCACATGTTGTTCACTCTCAAATGTGGATTCTAGTTTTGAGTTTGTAGCAATTATTTTAGTAAACTAAGTTACTTAATGGATCAAAGATTGAATTAATATCCTAAAAGCTTCTAATCTTTACTATACTTGAGATGAATTCATTAAAAGACTGTGATTCCCTGTTTATCAATAACCATAATTTAGTCAAGTTAAATTGATTTACTAAAGAAAAAAGCTTTGTTCAATCTATTCATTGATTGTTTTATAGAACATTTTCTGTTTGTTGAGGTATATATTAATTATAAAATTATGTTTCTCTTAAAACCACAAAGATATTAATGTCAGTGGCTACAGTGGGATGTGTATGTAATATATTATATTGCATAAATCCCTACAGTGTTTTATAGTACATATGCTATTTATATAAAGTACATATTTGACATATATGTGACATTTAATATAAACCATATATATCATGCAATGCTCAGAAATAATTTCAGAATAAAAAATAGATATAAGACACAGAGCCTAGCCTGGAGAGAGGATTCACAATGTAAGATCACATACTGTTTTCACAAAGAACCCAAGTTCATAACCCTGCACCCATATAAATCTGATTACATTATCCTGTAACTCTGGCTTCAGGGGATCCAAAGTCCTCTTCTGGCCTCTGTAGGCTCTGATCTCATGTGGACATGCTCACACACAGTTGTGCAAACATACACATAATTTTAAGACTAAAATTAAATAGATACATACAAAGGAAAATATTATTATGCTTTGCCAGAATAATTATGTTTTAGTCAAAGAGCCAAGAAACTTTTTACACTGAAAGTAATGATGATATATGATTGGACTTACACCAAAATCTATTTAAATAACTATGCTGTGGGGTATTCTGTATGTCAAATGTGTTGCTCTGATTGGATAAAATAAAGTGCTGGTTGGCCAGTAGCCAGGCAGGAAGGATAGGGTAGGCAAATAAGGAGGAGGAGAATTATGGGAAGTGAAAAGCTGGGGGAGACACTGCCAGCTGCAGCTATGACAAGCAACATATAAAGACACCGGTAAGCCACAAGCCACGGGGCAAAGTATAGATTAATAGAAATGGGCTAAATATAAGAGTAAGAGCTAGACAATGATAGGCCTAATCTAATGGCAAAGCAGTTTAAATAATATAAATGTCTGTGTGTTTATTTTACAAATGGGTTGTTGGACTAACAGGGCTTGGTGGGGGGCTAGAGAAAAGATCTCCAACTATATAACTATTTAAAGAATTGTCATCTAAGAATAAAATGAGTAAAAATTATATCCACATGTCATTTTGTAAATAAGCCTTTAAAACTGGAGAGCTATGAACAGACTATAAAATCTGGGTCCCTTTGAGACTTTATATGGGCAATTATATAAGAAAAGTGTGTGTGTGTTTGTGTGTGTGTGTGTGTGTGTTTGTGTGTGTATGTGAAATTATAGAAAATCATAATTTTATTCCTCTTTCATTTTCTTAGAAATACTCACAGAAAACTAGACATAATGATGGTAGCATTCTTAATATCCCTAACATTAATTAAGCAGACACGGTACAGCAAGGAATATAGATACTGGGAAAGAAATTTGCAAAATATTTTCAGTAAGAACTAGAACAAAATGTTTTCCTGAGTGATTTATTTTTGGCATATTCAATTCTTTAGAAATTATTGATGGAATACAGTTAATTGGATTTCCTGATAAAGAATGTTTTCATTTTTAAAAGACTTTAGTGCATTTGTTTCCCCCTTTTCTGTGTGCAGAATGGTAAGAGTGACTGAAATTTCCTGGCAAGATACAGAGTACAGTGCGTTATGTAAAAACTCAAACTATCCATGAATAGATGTGATAAAGTCCATGAAGAAAAAAATAATACACATATTCTATAAATATGCATAATTAAATTTGTAAAGCTATGTATATTTCACTCAGTTTCTTTTGTACTTTCTTGTTATTTTTCTCTTTGGAGTAGATATCATAAAATAGTCTTAATTTTAAGGTAATCATTCAAACATAAATGTTTCTTTGAATTCTGGATAAGCAATGAGATATCTTGTATGAAAAGCATAAATTTTAAATATTTTCCTTGCAGAAAATTCATTTTTCACAATCATGCAAGGAATGTGAGAATGGAATTTAGAATCCACTCCAATATGTAACTATTTTATCTATTCAAGTGAGAGATAAACAGGTGAGATGCACTCATTTGAACTAATTCCTAAGTTTCAGTAAATTTATAGTTAGAATGCATTATTGTATTTGCAATGCTGCAGAACCAAACATTCTTACTTTAATTTTCATCTAATGCTTGAAACGTCATCAATTTGAATGAATTTGGGTGAGAAATTAAATTTATTTGGAGATTATTTTTGGTGTTGCCAAGTTTTCAAATGCTAGTCTGATGAAAGCTTCTGAATTCATTAAATTGGTAAAATATTTATACTAAATGTTTGAATTTATTCATTCTGGTCTGTTTAGCAAGTGTCTTCTGGAAGCTCCAGAATGCAAGCATAAAAGGATGACATGGATTGGGAGGAAAACATATCTGGTCATCTGTGGGAAACTCTGTTCAAATCCTTGAAAGGTGCCCATCATCTAGTCTTGATATTTTAATTTTATTTCAGTATGCTGTGCTGAAATAGCTGGTGATGATGTAAAGGTGGAAATTACCAACTCACTTAGCTTATAGATGAGAGACTCCTCCCAAGTCTGGTAAAACTTGCATGTGGTACAGAGGAGTTTTGAGTTTTCTCATCCTTGAATAATCAGGCTGGTTTCCTTACTCCCGATAACTTAAATAGAATTATAGGACCAGTAGTTTTGAGTGTTCACCTTCATTTCTCTTTTTTCCCCTTTTTTAAAATTTATTATATTTGTGTTTTAATTTTACACATCAGCCATGGGTTCCCCTGTCCTCCCCCCTCCCACCCCCGGCCCCACCTTTCCCCCATCCCCTCCCCTCCATTCCCATCTCCTTCAGGGCCAAGACTCCCCTGGGGATTCATTTAAACCTGGTGGATTCAGTACAGGCAGGTGCAGTCCCCTCCTTCCAGGCTGAGCAAAATGTCCTTGTATAAGCTCAAAGTTCCAGCCAGCTCATGCACTAAGGACAGGTGTGGTGGGTATTGTGTTCCCTGAAATATTGTGTGTTCCCCAAAATAAACATATCTGGGGTCAGAGAACAGACAGCCACTAGAACAGAGCCAGAAATGGTGGCTAGAAAATAGGAAGAGTAAGCCATAACAGAAGTTGGGCGGTGGTGGTACACACCTTTAATCCCAGCACTTGGGAGACAGAGCTAGCCAGATCTCTGAGTTCAAGGCCACTTTAGAAACAGCTAAGCATGGTGACCCATGCCTTTAATCCCAGGGAGTGGGGGCAGCAAGAAAAAGGTATATAAGACATGAGGACCAGGAACTAAAGAGGAAAAAGCATGTAGTTAGTTAAGCTTTGGAGCAACACAGTTCAGTTGAGATTCATGTGGAGGAGGACTCAGAAGCTTCCAGCCTGAGGAAACAGGATCACCTGAGGAACTAGCAAGGTGAGATAGCTGTGGCTTGTTCTGTTTCTCTGATCTTCCAGCATTCACTCCAATAACTGGTCTCAGGTTTGGTTTCATTAATAAGACCTTTTTATGTTTCCTATTACATTTGGCGCCCAACGTTCGTGGTACGAATTCATGAAAAAGCCTCTTGCCTGTGGCCTTGCTGTGGTGGCACATGCCAGTAACATTTACTAAAGAAGCCAGAGGCAGGAGGATCCAAGTTGAGGCCTGCCTAGGAGAAGCTTCGGCCGGGACAGAGATAAAAACAGTGTCGGTGGGACCATGGAGGCAGTGACTGCTGCTCCGAGTTGCAGGCTGCTTCTCATCATGTTGGTGACTTTGGTGATGCTGCTACCTGGAACAAAGAATGTACTGCTGCTTGTTCAGAAAAGAATTGCCA
Organism: Onychomys torridus; assembly: GCF_903995425.1. NCBI lineage: Eukaryota > Metazoa > Chordata > Mammalia > Rodentia > Cricetidae > Onychomys > Onychomys torridus. The sequence continues at coordinate 150,236,423 of NC_050445.1, read as the reverse complement.
GGACCAGCATGTTAGAAGAACGCATCGGCAAAGGTCAGTTTGGAAAAGGTTGGCAAGAGAAATGCTGGGGAGAAATTTCTGTGAAGATTTTCTCTTCTAGGGAAGAATGTTCATGGTTCAGAAAGACAGACAAACATGAGATTGTGATTGATCCAAACCACAGAGGAAGCACCAAAAAAAAAAAAAAAAAATCTAAAGGTAACCATGATCATGCCTAACAGTAACTTTGAAATCTTCAAAAGGACGATGGGACTCCACAATGGACTATGATGCCACATGGACTATGGTAAAGCCATTAACACCATGGAAAAATTGACTCTGGACTACAAACTGCTCAGGACAATTTCGAGATGACTGGCTGAGATGATCCAGCCTGACACACTACCTGAACAAGGACTTGAAACAAGCCCTGCACTTTCTCACTATGCAGCGGCAGGACAAATGATACAGGACTTGACAATTAACCCAAAAATTTTCTTTTCAGGATCCCCTAAAGATGGAAGTAATTTTAAGAAGACGACGCCCACATCCCCAAAAAGTGGGATGGGAGGTTTTCGTTCGTTTAATGAGTTTTGGATATTGTCATTGTTTATGATGATTGGTTACAAGTTGTTAATTGTTAATGGTCAGGAAAAAAGCTGAACATGGAGAATAGATTCAGAGGTTTTGTTAAAAAAAGAAAAGGAAAAAGAGAAAATAGATATGAGGTGGATCACTGAATCTACCCTGAGAAAAAAGATAAAGAAATAATAGGATAAATGGGTAGATCACTGAATCTACTCTAAAAAGAAAAAGGAGAAGATATAAAAATGACAAAAGGTAGACTACTGAATCTATTATAAAAAGAAAAGATAGGATCAGTAATGAAAAATTTTTGTCTGAGTTTATCAAATGTTACTGGACTGGACATTATTATAGATAATGGAGTTTTTCACCTGAATCTGTCAAATGTTAATGGACTAGACATCATTAATGTAATCTTGACTGTGTATATTGTATATACTTATTGGATATGATTTTTCTTGTATTAGTTATAACCTTTTTTAAATTTTAGACAAAAACAAGGGAAATGTGGTGGGTATTGTGTTCCCTGAAATATTGTGTGTTCCCCGAAATAAACATATCTGGCGTCAGAGAACAGACAGCCACTAGAACAGAGCCAGAAATGGTGGCTAGAAAATGGGAAGAGTAAGCCATAACAGAAGTTGGGCGGTGGTGGTACACACCTTTAATCCCAGCACTTGGGAGACAGAGCTAGCCAGATCTCTGAGTTCAAGGCCACTTTAGAAGCTGCTAAGCATGGTGACCCACGCCTTTAATCCCAGGGAGTGGGGGCAGCAAGAAAAAGGTATATAAGACATGAGGACCAGGAACTAAAGAGGAAAAAGCATGTAGTTAGTTAAGCTTTGGAGCAACACAGTTCAGTTGAGATTCATGTGGAGGAGGACTCAGAAGCTTCCAGCCTGAGGAAACAAGATCGCCTGAGGAACTAGCAAGGTGAGAATAGTTGTGGCTTGTTCTGCTTCTCTGATCTTCCAGCATTCACCCCAATAACTGGTCTCAGGTTTGGTTTCATTAATAAGACCTTTTTATGTTTCCTATTACAGACAGGTCTGGGTCCTACTGCCTGGGTGCCTCCCAAACAGTTCAAGCTATTCAATTGTCTTACTTATCCAGAGGGCCTGCTCCAGCTGGGTCTCCACAGCCTTTGGTTCATAATTCATGTGCTTCCATTTGTTTGGCTATTTGTCCCTGTGCTTTTCCAATCTTGGTCTCAACAATTCACACTCTTACAGTCACTCCTCTTTCTCTACAATTGGACTCCTGGAGCTCCAGCTGGGGCCTGTCCGAGGATTTCTGCATCCACTTCCATCAGTTATTGGATGAGAGTTCCAGCACAACAGTTAGGGTGTTTGGCCATCTGATCACCAGACTAGGTCAGATCAGGCTTTCTCTAGAAAATTGCCGGTAGTCTACAGTGGATGTATCATTGTGGATTTCTGGGGACCTCTCCAGCACTCTGCCTATTCCTGTTCTCATGTGGTCACCATTTATGATGGTCTCTTATTCCTTGTTCTGTCTTTCTGTTCTTGATCCAGCTGGGATCTCCTGCTCCCCTAAGCTTTCTTTCCCTCAGACATTGCCTTTCATTACTCCCACTGTTGTCCAGGTTGTTCATGTAGATCTCATCCATTTCTTTGTCATTGGGCGATCCCTGTGTCTTTCCTAGTGTCTGCTTTCTAGGTAGCCTCCCTGGAGTTCTGTAGCAGTCTAGTCATCTATATTTTACATCTAGTATCCTCCTATGAGTGAGTACATACCATGTTTGTCCTTCTGAGTCTGGGTTACCTCACTAAGGATGATTTTTTTTTTCTAGATCCATTCATTTGCCTGCAAACATCATGATGCCATTGTTTTGCTCTGCTGAGTAGTACTCCATTGTGTATATGTACCATATTTTCTTTATCCATTCTTCAGTTGAAGGGCATCTAGGTTGTTTCCAGGTTCTGGCTATTACAAACAATGCTGATATGAACATAGCTGAGCAAATGCCCTTGTGGTATGATTGAGCATTCCTTGGGTATATGCCCAAGAGTGCCACAGCTGGGTCTTGGGGGAGATGAATCCCCAATTTTCTAAGGAAGCGCCATATTGATTTCCAAAGTGGCTGTACAAGCTTGCATTCCCACCAGCAGTGGAGGGGAGTTCCCCTTGCTCCACATCCTCTCCAGCATAAGCTGTCTTCTGTGTTTTTGATCTTAGCCATTCTGACAGGTGTAAGGTGGCACAGACCAATCTCCCTCATGAACATTGATGCAAAAATACTCAATAAAATCCTGGCAAACAGACTCCAAGAACACATCAAAACAATTATCCACCATGATCAAGTAGGCTTCATCCCAGGGATGTAAGGGTGGTTCAACATATGAAAGTCCTACAATGTAATACACCATATAAACAAACTCAAAGAAAAAAAAAACACATGATCATCTCACTAGAAGCAGAAAAGGCATTTGACAAAATCCAACACCCCTTCATGATAAAGGTCTTGGAGTGATCATGAATACAAAGAACATACCTAAACATAATAAAGGCATTCTAGAAGAAGCCAACAGCCCAACATCAAATTAAATGGAGAGAAACTCAAAGCAATATCACTAAAATCAGGAACAAGGCAAGGCTGTCCCCTCTCCCCATACTTATTCAATATAGTACTTGAAGTTCTAGCCAGAGCAATAAGACAACATAAGAAGATCAAGGGGATACAAATTGGAAAGGAAGAAGTCAAGCTTTCCTTATTTGCAAATGACATGTTAGTATACATGCATGACCCCAAAAATTCAACCAAGGAACTCATACAGCTCATAGACACCTTCAGCAACATAGCAGGATACAAGAGTAACTCAAAAAGAATCAGTAGCCCTCCTATATGCAATAGGCAAACAGGATGAGAAGAAATCAGAGATACATCACCCTTTACAATAGCCACTAATGATATAAAATACCTTGGGGTTACTCTAACTAAGCATGTAAAGGACCTATATGACAAGAACTTTAAGTCCCTGAAGAAAGAAATTGAAGAAGATGTTAGAAAATGGAAACACCTTCATCTCTCTTAAAGGTTGATGACACTGAAGGAAAACAGCCTTGCTTTAAGAAGAAAAAGGTCAAAACATCATTTGAGGTTCATATACAGTGCCATCTTCTTGGGACCATATTAAGTTTCAGGTATACCTATGATCAAGTTAAATTGAAATCAAAACCAAGAGAAAAAATACAATTCTTTCTGTAATCAAGTCTTTATAATTTCTGATGTTAGCTATGAGATTATTGAAGATTTTTCTTTTATTCCTCTTGAATATATTGAAACAAATAATGATTTTTCATCAATAGATACTTCAAGAAATTTAGTAGACATCAAATAAACATTTTTCCTTGTAACAGAGATTTTATGTAATTCCAGAAAATCCTGTTTTCAATTAAGAAAAATCATTGCTTTTCTCATTACATTATTTCCTACATGAAACAACTTATCTGTCAATAGTGAGCCTCTGAATATTCTTTAGTATCAAAGAGAATGAAAAATAACAACTGGTGCTGTACTTTCATGAGGCAGCTTAGGACAATTGCTGCTTCATTCACAGATGACAGATTCTTTTTATGGATTCTTTCTGGATGGTGCAGCCTAGAAATTATCACATATAGATTGGCTTTGCCCCTAGCAAATTGTAAAAGTACACATAAACTTGCAGTGTTTAGCCAAACACCAACAAAAATGACCAGGGAATAGATACACTGTTAGGTGTCAAGCACAGAGCTGTAACCCTAGTGAGATCCTGCACAATTGGAAATGAAAGCCAGGTGACATCATGAAGATGAGGGGACAGTAAAACAAATCATCATTCTGAGAGCCTACATCTGCTACATATTCTTGTGTTTATGTCTTCAAAAATGTGCTAATAGAAATTCACACTTCCAAAGGACAAACCAAGTTAGACATTGGATTTTTAAAAAATTTATATATTATTCAAGAAAAAAATAGAAAGAAATCAAAGGAATGTTGACTTTCAGCAATCCCATGAGCTTGTCCTAATGGGGAGTCAAAGTTGACATGTCACAAGTACAAATAAAGGTATTTTGGAGTTACTGCTATTTTATCAAAATGCCTACACTAAGAACTATAAAGAAGAACTAAGTCTTGCTAGTTGAAGGATTTTATTCATGTCCAGTTAGTATTTTTCAAAATACTTTAATACTCTTAGATAGTAGGTTAAAGTTGCACTCAGAGATATTCTGTTTATTCTCAGGACATGCTGAGGCAGTACATCTATGCATCTTCATGCATTTCACAGATACTGAATGTTTTTGAACCATTAGCATTTTAATCTCATATGCAAAAGAGAGTGTATATTAGTATCTCCATTTTGCTAATAAGAAAATGGTATCTCAGAAAGTCAACTATTTCCTGGAAAAATAACAGCCCACTTGTTTCTAGTATATACTACCTCATTGATGCTTGGCAAATCTATTTTTTTTAATAATTTAGTTTAATTTTACATATCAGCCATGGGTTCCCCTGTCCTCCCCCCTCCTGTCCCCGCCCCCACCCTCCCCCCACTGTGAGTTTAATAAATAACATCTTATGATACTGAGATACTGAGGCTCAGGGCTATGGCTCCTAAGTGCCTGGAATGTTAGATTTTTTTTTTTTTTTTTGCTTGACACTCAATATTTTTATTTCCATTTGAAGTTAGCATCATTTAATTAATTAACTTTTCTAGGCCATTAACAGTTTCTACTCCCTCCTCTCCTCCCATTCCCCCCACCAATCTTTCCTGCCTCTTTCCCCACCTACTTCTTACCCTTTCCCTCCATAAAAGGGCAGATCTCTCATGTATATCAGCTAGCCATATTATATCAAGTTGCAGTAAGTCTAGGCACCTCCTGTCCTATTAATGCTGGATGAGGCAACCCAGTAGGAGGGAAGGATCCCTAAAGCAGGAACAGAAACAGACATAGCCCCTACTTCCAGTGTTAGGAGTCCCACAGCAATACCAAGCTACAAAACTGCAGCATATGTGCAGAGGTCCTAGATCATTCCTTTTCAGGCTCTCTGGTTGGCAGTTCAGTGTCTGTGAGCCCCTATCAACCCAGGTTAGTTGAATCTGTGGGTTATCTCGGGGTGCCTTTGACCCCTCTGGCTTCCACAATCTTTCCTCTGCTTCTTCCATAGGATTCCCCAAGCTCTGTCTACTGTTTGGCTGTGTGTCTCAGCATCTGTTTCATCAGTAAGACTCCTAGCAATGGGGGATTCAGAGACTGAACTGGGCATCTCCTATAACCAGACAAGACTTTCAGTGGAGGGATATATATAACCTTTGACCTATAATTTACCATGCCCACAAGACACACTGTGGTAAAGGTGGTACAGAAATTATGGGAGTAGCAAACCAATGATGGGTCCAGCTTTAAGACCCATACCATGAAAGGGAACCCACCACTGCCTGCAGGGCCAGAACCCAGAGACTGAACAGCCCAGAGACCCAGGATAAAACCAAATATGACTGGCAATAAAAATGTTAATTAAATGATTCCTAGTGATATTCTGCTATACTCATAGGTTGTTGCCTAGCTCAATTGTCATCATAGAGTCTTCACCCAGCAACTAGTTTGTTGGAAATTTAATGTTTAAGCATCTGTGTTGATAAAGGACATTATGACATGAGGGTTCTGCCCTCCTGGGTAGATGAACATTATTATCATGGCAATGGATTTCTTATCTGAGAAGACTGAGTCTGACTGAAGGAAGTTTTCTCTTTCTCCTCTGCTATTTTACATGATGTCCTTTGATGTGCCATGCACCAAGAATGTTCTCAATTGATCTCCATGAGTAAACTGGTGGGCAATGGATGGTAGGAGATGGGGAATGAGAACATAAGGGAAGGGGATGGTCGAGATGGAACAGGGAAGGAGTGGGAGAGCAATGAAAAAGATACCTTGATAGTAGGAGACATCATGGGGATAGAGAGAAACCAGGTGCTATGGAAGTTCCCAGGAATCCTCAAAGATGACCCCAGCTTAGACTACTAGAAATAGTAGAGAGGGTGACTGAACTGAACTGGCTTACCTCAGTGACCAGGTTGATGAATACCCCAACTGTCATCACAGAGCTTTTCTCCAGTGACTGATGGAAGCAGATGCAGAAATTAACAGCCAAACACCAGGCAGAGCTCCAAGAGTCCAGTCAAAGAGAGAGAAGAGGGGTTCTATGAGCAAGGGCATCAAGATCATGATGGGGAAACATGCAGAGAGGACCAAACCAAACAAGTGGGAACTCATGATATTTGCATCAACAGCTGTGGAGCCTGCATGGGGCTGGACTAGGACCTCTGCAGAGCTAGACAGTTGTGTAACTCAATCTGCTTAAGGGGCCCCCTGGCAGTAGCATCTGAATCCATGCCTGGTGCATGAGTGGGTTTTTTGGAGCCCACTACTTGTGATGGGAGACTTCACACAGCTTTGAAGCAGGGATAGGGGCTTGGACTTGCCTTCGCTGAATGTACCTACCTCCCCAAGGGAGGCCTTGCCTTCTTATAAGAGGGGATGGGAGTGTGTTTGAAGGGGAAGCTGGAGGAGTTGGAGAAGGGAAGAGGGTGATCTTTGACTGATATGTAAAATGAATAAAACTTTTTTCTTCATAAAAAAAAAAAGAATGAGCCTGGCGGTGGTGACACATGCCTTTAATCCCAGCACTTGGGAGGCAGAGACAGGTGGATCTTTGTGAGTTCAAGGCCAGCCTGGTCTACAGAGCAAGATCCAGGAAAGGCACAAAGCTACACAGAGAAACCCTGTCTCAAAAAACCAAAATAAAATAAAATAAAATAAGAAAGAAAGAAAGAAAGAAAGAAAGAAAGAAAGAAAGAAAGAAAGAAAGAAAGAAGGAAGGAAATGTTCTCAATTGATGTCGCACTCTGTCATGGACTCACCAATATTTAGAATTATGAGTCAAATTCATTTTCTTCATAAGTTATATAGTTTGTGGTATTGTGTTACAGCAACATGGAAGACTCTGAGAGACTCCTCGTACCTCAATTGTACATAAAGAAACAAACAATGGACCAATATTATAGGTGGCTGGCAGGTTAAAACACAGTGATTAATTTTTATGGAACCAAAACAAATTGAGACTCCAGTGGCCACTTGTTTAATCACCATCATCCCTACAGAACACACTGGAAGCTTGCATATTCACCTGGGATAGTAGTGCAATTGTACTTGAATGACATATTTGTACTATTGAAGCACAAACACATTGTAAGTGTGATGTTAATGTGATTTATTGCTGCTAATAAGATGAGTGATAGCTGTTGATTGACAGTTACCTAATACCTGCTTCTTCCTTCCTGGTCACTGTCTGGTTATAAGAAGAGATCATATGTGAATAAAAAAGGATACCTAGAAAAGTTGTGGAAGCACAGATCCTTAGTCCCAGCATCCCATTTGTCTTGGTAGGAGGATAGCTAGCTGTATGTTGGAGGCTAGCCCAAGCCCAGGCTACATAGTAAGTTCTCTACCAGGCAGATATGCATGGTAACATCCTGTTTAAAATGATGTATAAATGAAAGGAACAACAAAAGACTTCTTGGTAGACATAAAAGGGAAACAGATGTGTCACATGTTATCACATCTCATGGTACTCAGCTGGGTGCTCGCTTAGCCATGTCCTTCAGAGGCAGCATCACAATAGTGAAGCAAATTTGAGTCTCCATGCTTTGGGTCTCATGGGATATGAATACATGATGGTCCCATGTTTGAGAAAGTGGAAGCAGAGTAACAGAAATCATATCAAGTATTGTAAAAGATGGTCATTAGAACAGCAAAAGTTGGCAGTATGATATCAGTAGATGTTCTTCTAGACACTGCAGCTTCTGGAAAATGTATTCCTCCTAATGCTTGGTTTCCATAATGCTAAACATAGTCTCATGATACCTCTATAACCACTTAAATTCTCATCATATAATTTTTTTTCAGTTATAGAAAATACTGAAAACATTTTCATTATAAACTTTTTTGAAACCTTAAACTTCAAATTACTCACATAATTTACTATGCCACCTGATGCCTTACAAATTTGGTCTGTGAAAGTAACTAGATTCCTTTCCTTTAACAATGAAGCCAAACAATTAACTTTTCCTGTATATTTGTAACTTACATTGAAATAAAATTTAATTTTCAAAGAAACACATAAAGATCATGTAGTATATTTATACAGTTAACCTAATCTTAGCCACATGATGATGAAGAAAAGTCAAGTACTTCTTTTTTTGACCTATACTTCACTCTTCAATTGTCAAATCAAATTCTGTGATTAACCCCTTTAACTCTTTTTAATATACATGTGTACATATATATGTATGTATATATTTGTATGTATTTCATTCTTACCACTTAACACAGTTCTTTTTACATTAGTTATATTAATCTTTATCAGTGCTATTAATGGCATTAACTATAATATTTGGTTACTAAAGTGGCTAATAATTATCAGTGATTATTGTAGTACTCTATACCACTTTTAAGAAATCTGTTAAATCATCCATTTTGCAGAACGCCTATGGTTTTAGTCTTAAACCCATGCTTTGGTGCATACATCTTTAGATGTTTGCCTTGGTTTAACAGAAAGCAAGATATGAGGCCTCAGTGATATGGAAGATATCGGACAATAGAAGCAGAGCTGATGCCCCAACAACCAATACTCTACTGACATGTATTTGTTACTTTTATTGCCATTGTGATCAAATACCGGCCAAGAAACAATTGGAAGGAGGAAAGGTTCATTTGGGCTCACTGTTTGATGGTGCTTGAGGAAGGCCTAGTGACAGGAGTAGGATGCCCCAGTTCACATATCTGTGGATCAGGAAAGAGAGCGCTCAGTGCTGGTGCTCAGCTGGCTCACTCCTTCTTTCACTTCCCTCAGTGTAGGAGCCCAGCTCATGAGGCAGTACACTCACATTGAAGGTAGATCTTCGCCCCAAGACAACTCCCTCTGCAAATGTTCTCACAGACACACCTGGAGATGCTGTGGATATCGCTCTGTAGAAATAAAATGCTGATTGGCCAGTAGCCAGGCAGGAAGTATAGGCAGGACAAGCAGAGAAGAGAATTCTGGGAAGTGGAAGGCGGAGAGAGTGACACGGCCAGCCACCACCATGACAAGAAAGAAATAAGGTACTAGTAAGCCTTGAGCCACATGGCAAAGTATAGATTAATAGAAATGGGCTAAATATAAGAGTAAGAGCTAGACAGTGGTAGGCCTGAGCTAATGGCCAAGCAGTTTAAATAATGTGAATGTCTGTGTGTTTATTTTATAAGTGGGTTGTTGGGCTAATAGGGCTTGGCGGGGGGCTGGAGAGAAGCTCTCCAGCTACAAGGAGACCTGGCATACTAATGCCATTCCAATTCACTTTACAATTAAGTGTTCCCATCACAGACCATATAAAGAGTTAAGCTGCTGATGCACAGCTATCCCATGAAGCTGGAGGAAGGAAAAGGCTGCTGTGTTCACTCACTACCTTGGTCATATTCTGATACTCCCAGACATTCTCATGGTGCAAAGGCTAGAAAAAAAAATTCTCAGGGACTTCTACATGTTTTAGTAGTTAAAGTCAACTAAAACCGAGTCCTACCACCTGAGTTTAAAGCCCAGGACCCACATAAAAGTCTGGAAACTACTGCTCCTGCCTGGAACTTCAAGCATAGGGGTCCAAGGAGGAGGATCACTATGGTTTGCTACCCCCAGCCAAATTTTAGGTCCAGTGAGAGACCATTCCTCTAAGGCAGAGGGTGAATGACAGAAGAAGATACCAGGTATCCTCCATTTACCTGTGTGTGTGTGTGTGTGTGTGTGTGTGTGTGTGTGTGTGTACACAGTCAAAAGAATGACCCATGGTAAACTATGACTTGGGGAGCTGTGAAAGAGGATCCAGAGGAAAAAAAGACAGAGGACCTTTTACCTCAGGTTCATTTTATTTTCTGGATTATTCTTGGATGTGTTTTCATGCCTCCTGTGTAAAACAATTACATTCAATTTTTAAGACATGTTTATTTTTGTTGAATGTCAGAACATAGCTCTAGAGCACAACTTAGAATAGTAGTTTAAGGTGTGTTACTTTTGTTTACATTGCATTTGTTTAACTCTGTGAAGCTGTGTTACTTTGCCTGTCCAGCACACCTGATGGTCTAATAAAAACCTGAATGGCCAATAGCAAGGCAGGAGTAAGGACAGGTGGGGCTAGCAACCAGAGAGTATAAATAGAAAGAGAAATCTGATATGAGGAAAAAAGAAAGAAGTAGCCAGAGAAGGGGAGGTCATTAGGGGCCAGTCACCCAGCTACACAACCAGCAAGCCAGGAGTAAGGGTAAGATTTATAGAAGTAAGAGAACAGGAAAAGCCCAGAGGCAAAAGGTATATGGGATAATTTTTTAAAAAGCTGACTATAAACTAAGCCAAGCTAAGGCCAGGCATTAATAATTAAGAATAAGCCTCTGTAAGTTATTTATTTGAAAGTTGGCTGGCATTCCCCCCCCCAAAAAAAAGAGTAAAAACAAACATTAGCACCCAACTTTTGAAAGGATATGCTCAGTGCTATCCCCAATGCACCCTGAATCTGGAAATGGCCTTCTATCTCACTTTTATTCTTTTACCCAGATATGATCTATAGTGGATTCTAGGCAATTGTGGTTAAATTGTCCTGTCTTGAGAAGGTTCTAGGAAAGTGCTGCTCTGTTAATAATTAGTATGTGCTTACTGATATTTATTTACATGTTTTTCTGAACTCAGACAATCTTCCTTGGATTATTGTTTCCTTTGTTACATGCCTGTATAGAAGTACACTGAAATTAAAGTAAGGCTGTCTACTGCATTACACTGTAGTCCATCCCATTTCCTCACGTCCTCAGATTCCATGTCTTGCAGACTGAGATCTGCATAGGTCAATAAAAGTCAACATATGTGTACAGGAACACACACACACACACACACACACACACACACACACACACACACACACCTTACAGAAATACATACAAAACAAATAAATGAACAAATAAATAAGTGAAGACAGTGCAAACCAAACAAACCAAACTGGACAAGATAATACTCATATATTCAAATGGCCATCCCAAAATAGGGTATAAGTCTCTATGGAATATTTATTAGTTATTTTGGCAGACAGATTTTATATTGATTGCATAAAAGAGCTTTCAAGATTTATGAAGAAATTCACCAAGAGTATTCAGTCAGGCTAAAGCAAAGGGATACAGTCACTGAGGGTGAGATTGCTTCCCCAAATTAACAATTCAAGTTATAATATCAAGAGAACAAAAATAAAAATGTGATATCAAAGAAGAAAATCATTGCCTAGTATACACCCAGAGATGCTGAGGCACACTGTTCTGTACCTGATAATCATGAATGCAAAATCTAATTTCTGTTCTTTGTGATAACATGTTCCATTGTAGTCCTCACTGTCTCTGTAAATGACTGCTATTTCTTTGACATTGGTCAGACTTATAATGGTAGAGTACTGTCATTAAGCCTTTCTTACACTCATATCCTGTTAGTAAGTCCTGGTGTTTCTACCATCAAAATACTTTCAAACTCCAGTTTCTCACTGCCTTTGGCTCTTCTCCTAATCTCTCTGTCATTTAGCTGACATCGCATTCTCCTATGTGGCCTCTGGTCTTGGTCTCTGAAGTCTGTTTTGGATATTACTGTGAAGACCAAAGCCACGGAACATGTGGCAACATATAGATTAACACAAATGGGCTGAGTTTAAATGTAAGAGCTAGTCAGTGGATGGCCTGAGATAATGGCTGAGCAGTTTTAATTAATATAAGCTTCTGGGAAGGACCACAGAAAAACCTTCAGCTACATCCATCTATGAAAACTACAAGCTAGATGGGGTTGTGTTTTCTCTGAACCTCTCACTGGTCACAAAGAAGTGGTGCTGAAGCCAGGTCTCCACTGTTCCTAGTTGCTGAGTGCTTTTCTCCTTACTCTGCCTTTCTTGCTATACCTTGAGCTTACCATTAACACTTCATGTAGAACTTTATTATGAAAAAAAAGAAAGGAAGGAAGGAAGGAAGGAAGGAAGGAAGGAAGGAAGGAAGGAAGGAAGGAAACCTTAGGCAGTTGTCTTTTCTAAGTGGTTTTACATTGTCATATGTTGAATAGATTTAATTCTTAGTAAAGACAAGAAAAAACAAAGGTATGCTAGAAAGTAGTGATTGTCTGACCCTAGTAGTGGTAGGAGACTACTATGGATAGTGACAATATGCAAATTAGATCAGGATGCCCCTCCTTGGGGCTACATCCTGAAGTAAGGTGATGACTTGCAAAGAGTTGGATTTTTAGTCAGGATTCATTACATGTTTATTCACAATTTCAGTCTTCTATGATCAAGCCCAGCTGTAATATCCTCAAACCAAAGCTCAAAATATTGAATAGCTACTTTGTCTTCAAGTTAATAAAAAATTATTCAAATAATGCATTCGAATCCCTTATGCAGCCAAACAGAAATTTATTTCATTAAATGTACTTTGTCTTTTTGGTACTGTTAAGACTGAACCTTGAGAATCTCTGTGTTTAAACATATCTAAATATATGCAACTATATTTCTGGACTTTTTTAAAATGTCTTTACCAATTTAATGAGTAAAACTTGTTGAATCCTATAATCTTGTCTCATTTCACAGAATTCTAAAGCACCCTGATTAATCGTTCCTTTTCTAACATCACATGGTTTCTGAGGTGAGATACATTGCCAAGTCATGGGCATTTTATTATTTCTTATATTTGAAATATAGTTAAATTTAAAAAATCCCTAGTTTATTTAAACCTTTAGTTAGATTTTTCAGCAAATAGTAAGACCCAACCTTCCTCTCTGTATATTTCTCCTTAAGTTTTGATAGGGACAATACATTTGAATGTATAATTTCAGTTAAACTTGTTGACAATTGAATTATATTATTTTTTCATTTTCTAGAGAAATTGCCTTTCCTTTTTTTTATATACAATAGGACAGAAGAAAAACCAGAAGGCAATAAAAATATTACCATCTCTGATGTTCAGAAGCATATTTTAGTAATGGTATGTTCTGCTCAGTATAATTTAGTCAACAGAAATTTAGTATATATTATACTCAGATTATCAATTGTATTCTTTTTAAGTATGATAAAATAGCTAAGTGCAAAGGCAGTTCAGAACATTCAAAGTGTAAAGCCATCCAATATTTTTGCTGTTTTCAGTCTATTATGGGAGTTTTCAGTACATCAAAGCTGCTCTCAAATGCATCACTTTTCATTGTCCTATCATAGCTGAGAATTTAATAGACATTTTTATTGGCTGCAATATTAGATGAGAGAATGTTGTACTTGATTTAAATGTTAGAAATATATTGGAACCAATATACAAACCTCAGTGAAAGTAGTGATTACACACATTCACCAAGTACATAAAGAGGTTTCCTATAAGCTATTATATTGGGCTTCAGGCTATTATATCTATTAAATATAATTTGCATAAATATATTAAGTATAAGTGTACATATGCATATGTCATATATTACTCAATGTGTATCTGTCTGAAATCAATTACAAAATTGTTTTATATGTATTCTTAGTAATTATATATGTAACACAGTTACAGTGAAGGTCAGATGTTTCGGCTTCTGTCATGTTACCGATTAAAACCAGAATCTCTCAGTTGCTAGGCATGAACTAGCTACATCCCCAGCCTATAGCTTCATTTTGACTTCTTACTGCCAGCCTTCATTCAAAGTCTGAATATTTTGGGTAGAGTTGGCACTTCTCCTTCATTATTTTCTGCCTACAGAGTAGCACCATGTCTCTGCACCCTCATCTCTTTCCAGGTCTCAATACTCTAACTTGCCCGTTTGTTTGTATCCCTGAGCAGGCATTCCCTCACTATCATCCAAGTAAGATCCTGTTCTGTAACATCATTATCTTCTTGAAGGTTCTATTTGTTGATCTGTGTAGCACCTAGTCAAGGCAAAAATCAGGAAAAACTAATTCACAAATGTTGTAATTCTCATAATGTATCCTGGATTTCATTGTTAGATTTGGTTTCATATGTTTCATGACATTTTGACTTTTTAAACTTAAAACAGTGCGCCTTTATTAGGACACTGTATTCTTTTATTATTTTTTAAAATTAATTCATTCCTTGAGAATTATATACTGTTAATTTTTATTTTATTCCTTCTCTTCATGCAGCTCCTTCCAAATTGCCCCTTCCCACTAACCCAACTTCATGTTCAATCTTTCTCTTTCAACAAGAAAAGAAAAAGAAAATGCAGCTAAAAACTACAGTCCACTTTGTATGGCAAACTGGTCTTCTTATTTTAAATAGATGCTTCTGTGGTTAATCTCATTAGTAATTAATATTTTTCAAGGAGTTCAAAATCAATTATAGTTTATAGTTTTATTTTTAATTTTAATAATCACATGTAAAAGTATATATACTTATATACTCATATTATGGATTTATTATCTATGTAAATATATATGTGGGAGTATATATAAAGGGGGGTGTAAATGACCTTCTTTTACCTTTTGAATAATCATCTTTTTTTTAAAGCTCTGAAACCAAAGGCAAACCTTAATATTTTTAAGACTTCAACATGAAATTTTTTATGAGATATTGAAATACCAGACAAATAAAATACTTAAACAGTATTGTCTAGATGGAATGAGAACATGGGCCTGCACAGAGCTAAGAACAGGCCTGCAGAAGCCAGTACAAGTTCAAGGAAGTGCTGCAGTACATGCTGCTGTCCAGATAGCCATTCCAGTTACCCAAGAAGTGGAATTTTAGACTGAAGTAAAATATTTCATAAAATAGCATAGTATCTGTGTTCTCAATATGCCTGACCTGGAAAAAACGTCTGTTTTGTCAGTCTACTGCAAATCGAAAGTTTTACTCAAGAGCCTCAAAGCCTGGCATGAGGTTCTGCTCCACAGCGAAGTCATTCTAAAAATGTTACAAAGGTCACATTTCCAGAGCTCTGGCTTGTGCAGTAAGTCTGTTAATAAGCGAGGAGAATGTTCAGAATGAGTTGTCTTATCCACTATTATTTTGAGGTAACTGCTCAGAACTTTTCCTTCATTATACATCTGCAGTTTGGATTTCACATCCTGCTTGTTTTTGTATAAACAAGTCACAGCAAGTCTTCCACAAAAGAAGACTGTTAAATGTGTAACAAGAATTTGAAGAGCATTATGACGCAAATTTGAGCACTATTCTAGATTTTATGACTCTCCCAATTACTCATTTTAGACGTTTTTCACACTTGATTATGCAGCAGCCTTTTACATGCCCAACTTTATGTAGGCTTCCTCAAATACCCAACTCTATTTTCATGAAAGCAGTCATGGTTATTTGCTTGTGCATCTACAATGCTGTAATAGTGAAAGGAAACAGGCAAAACTCGTGTTGGGTATGCAAATGATTTAACTGTTGTGGCCAAATTCTTAGTAGAGCTATATAGTTCCATCTAATATGGGAGATTTCAGTGTGATATAGATCTTCCATAGAGGATTATAAATAAGGGACCATAACCTCTTGAGTGGGCTAGGGAGATGGCTCAGTTGTTACAGTTACTGCTCTTGCAGAAGTCCATGGTTCTGTTCCAAACACACACACACACACACACACACACACACACACACACACACACACACACGAACTCGTTATTGCTTGTATCTCAAGATCCTCTTTTAATACCTTCTTCTGGCCTTTTCATGCATAAGCTATGCACATAGCACACATACATACATGTAGGCAAGCATTCATACCCCCAAAATAAAACCAAATAAATCTCAAAAATAAATAAATAAGACTATTGAAAGATGACACAAAGTTTAAAGTTCACTATAAATTTCCTTATTGGATGTGATTATTTTGGTTCACCTTTTTGTTTTTCTGAGACAGGGTACCATGTATCCCAGATCTGTCTTTAACTCTATGTAACCAGTGATTGCCTTTACCTTCTTTTCTAGAGAGCAGAGCTGGAACTGCAGTTGTGCCCCACTGTATCTGGTTTATTTAGTGGTAAGAATCAAACCAATGGCCATGTTTATGCTAGAAAAGTACTAATCACCACAGTCACACACATGCTTAGCCATATTTTATATATTTACTACCTATAAAGCTTGGTTCCCAGTTACATGGCTTCTGTATGAGTGATTTAGTATGTACTTAGAAGGCAGGCAACTCCAGATAAAGAGATCCACATTATATGTATATATACAGCACCTTGGCACTTGCAAAACTTCAGATTCTTGACATTAATTGAAAAATAAACCTTTGCTTTACAGAGAAACTGAACACTTTTAGCAGGTATCACAAGTGAGTGTCAGACAGATGATCTGTGGGATACATCTTTAAAAGTACTACCTATAATATTCAGGCCCACTGGAAATGTGGAAAACTAACTCCTAACACTAGAAGTAACACTGTAGACACTTAAATTGTTTTTGTTATGGAAATATGGAATCCTTTTGGAGAAAATTTAGCATGCATTATAAAATTAATTAAATTTTAAGGCATCCAGAAACTCATTAATGTAAAAAAATATTTTAAAACAAATTTTATCTATTTATCCTGAATCATGTGCATTCATCTAAATAAATTATATGAGAAGTATGTAATGCAAACGTTTTATCATGTATTTTAGTTAAGTTCAATTAAACTAAAGAATGAAAACATCCAATATTACAAGTAAGACACCTTTCTGCCATTTGTTGGAAATTGGCAGGATGCTGCAAAGGTCAAGTTCTAGTGTCAATTGACTAAATAAACCAATAACAGAACAGTGGCGATACATGCCTTTAATCCCAGCAAGGGAGGCAGAGGCAAGTATATCTCTATGAGTTGGAGGCCAGCCTGGTCTACAGAGCGAGTTTGAGTACAGCTAAGGCTACACAGAGAAACCAGGTCTCATACAAACAAAGAAAATAACAACAAAAAAACCTAGAAACCAATTGAAGTACTGTGTGGGTTGTGTCTGAGAAGAGTGTAGGGAAGTCCTACTCTCATAGGTTGGGGCCAACAGTGTGCTTCAGGTCAGAAAGAATGAGTAAGAGATTATTTCCTCCACCAGGATGGTGGGACACACATAAACCCTGCCATGTATATCATAATGAGGCCCGATGGTCTCTTGGACTCTGCTATTTACTCCTCCAGTGACTCATATCTAGGATCCTAAGGATCCAGGTTGAAAGTCTTATCCATGCTTGCTTGGTTCTTATGACTGTGGATAGGAACTAAGTGAAGCCACCAGCATGCTGAGGACTCCAGTCTGAGGCTGAGCAAGCTACATGGCTTCTAGACCACAGGGATGCTGTTTGTCACTTGTTTTATTGACCTCCTATCACCTATCTATCTACCTACCTATCTATCTATCTATCTATCTATCTATCTATCTATCTATCTATCTATTATCTATCTATCTAATCTATATCTATATCTATATATGATATATATCATGTAAGTTTTGACCCTCTAGGGAGCCCTGTCCAATATAGATATCAAGGAAACCAAGCTATTGGTCACAAGCAAATGGAGTTGCCCTTTGTAGAACACAGAAAGAAGCTAAAATAGAGCAAGCACTTAGAGTTTTGAGGGTAGACCAGAAGTCCCATTGATGGAATCACCATGGATGGTGGGGACTTGGGACTCTTCAGAGGCCCAGCTTGTATGGTATTCCCTGGCATGGGTTGGCACTCAACCAATTCTGTTTTCAATGGAAATTGACTGGAAATTCTTATAAGTTTTACCTGCCCCAAATCCCTCCCTAATTCTTCTAATATAACATAAACCCAGACATCAAGAAAGTTTTCTTCTTCTAACTCCAATATAGCAGACCAGTAAGCTGTGTAGAGATAGCGCTATGGGAGAAATAACCACACAGTCCACCCTTCATTTCTCAGAATTTATATTAGTTACTTTTCAAAATTGTTAGAAATTCCCAAAAGAAACAATGTAAGAAAGTTGATATATATTTTGGATCTCAGTTTTTGAAGTTTTCACCTCAGCAAGCTGGATATGGCAGAGCACATTGGTTTCCATCATGTGTGTGTGTGTGTGTGTGTGTGTGTGTGTCTGTGTGTGTGTGTGTCTGTGTGTCTGTGTACATAATCATATGTGTGTGTGTGTGTGTGTATATATATATATATATGTGTGTGTGTGTGTGTGTGTGTGTGTGTGCGCCTAAGAATATTTAAGATCTGTGAAACACCAATTACAGACCAGTACTTTCTCCTAGTATATTATACACATATAATTCAACTGAAATAATGTCCATCCTCTGTTGAAAACTATTACATGCTATATTCCAGTTGGTACTGTGTCAAAAATGCCATTACTAGCTGGGCTGTGTTGATGTGCACCTTTAATCCCAGCACTGGGGAGGCAGAAGCAGGATCTCTGTGAGTTTGAGGTCAGCCTGGTCTACAGAGTGAGTTCCAGGAAAGGCGCAAAACTACACAGAAAAACCCTGTCTCGAAAAAACAACAACAACAAAAATGCCATTACTATAATTAAATTACCATTTTAACACAATAGTTAGAACTCTATAGATACAATTAACAAATTACAAACAAAGGCCTGGAAAGGTAGCTTATTGACTAAGAGCCTTTGTTGTCCTTAGGACCTAAGTTCAGTTCCAAGCCCTCATACTGGGCAGTTCACAGACACCTTTAACTCTAGCTCCAAGGACCATGTTGTCCTCTTCTGGCCTCCACAGGCACCTAATATATGTGCCCCCCATATACACATACATAAAATGTATAAAACAATGTTCCATCAACATTTCTTACATAAAATAATAAAGAAATGAGGTAGAAATATAAACAATACTCACAAATATGTACATGACAAAGAAAGAACAAAATCTCAGCTACTCTCTATGAGCACATCTTTATTATTGTTTAAAGACTGTAATTGACATTTATAATGTTATTCTTCTTCTCATGTCCTATAGTCCTTTAGGTTGCCAACTGTTTCACTATCTCTAACATAACTTAGAAGTTTAGGAAATTTGTTCCCAAATCTTATGAATTTAATACAAAATTCAACATGTTCTACCTATTGTGCATCAATCCCAATTCCCTTTTAAAAATAATCAATTGCCATAAAAAGAAAGGCTGCTACTGTGATTATACTTTGAAGGTTTCATGTACTCTACTGCTTAGCTGTAGCATCAGAATTCTAATGTACCAATTCTAAAAGAATGATGCAGAGATTAATAAAATCAATATACATAACCAGTAGCCTGGAAGCATAAACTGTCTGAGAATTTTTGTCTTTATATGAGTAATATTTAAGTGGTTTAATGTCTGTTGGATATAATGAAAAATACATAGAAAATGCAGCATTTATAGTAAGAACAAAGATGATACAGAAAAATGAACTCAGAGACAACCATTCTTATTCTCAATTTAACAAAAGAAAAACAAGGACACTTAACCATCTAAGTGAGCTTTGAAAAAAAAAAGAAGAGGAAATACCTTGTCATTCTGTCCTAATAAGGGAGAAGCCATCTCCAGGGCTTGATATCATCAAAGAGCTGATTCGATACTGTTTGGTCAGCAAGCAGTTATTTAAATTAAATAGCAGCATCTTTAGAATCAAGACAATTTAGTATGTTTGTCTTCACACATTAATTCTAATTCCTACAGAGAAAATTTGCTACAAAATCAGTGAAATCACATAGAAATCATGATACAATAAGGTGATTCTAAAACTGCAAGAAGTTTCAAGAGCTGGTAGGATGGTTCAGTGGGTAGCAGAGCTTGCATCGAAAACATGAAGACCTGAGTTCAAATATCTGGCACCACATAAGAAGCGAGTATGGCTACTTGGATGGAGACAGGTAGATCCCTGGAACTTGGTGGCCACCCATCCTAGGCAAAAGGATGAGATTCAAGTTCAGTGACATACTCTGTCTCAAGGCAATAAATCAGTTATAGAGGAAATTATGTCTCTTGTATCTGCATGTTCATGCAACATATCTTCCACATATACATACATCTATAGTATACACATAAATACACACATACACACACAAATACATGCTAGAGATTTAACAAATTATTTTTTAATTGACCACAAATTTGATTTGAAAATATACCTACATTTCAAACATTTTTAAATTGCCTGCATAACACATTTCTCATGGCAGACCCAGGGATTCTATATCTAGCTTTAGCTGTTAAAACAATGTAAATAAATACTTATAGTACTTGCTGCTCATGCTGAGGATAGAGCTCCATCCCCTGGAATCACATTGTGAAAATAGAAAGGTCCCTCATAACTCATCCTCTGACTTCCACATATACCAAGGAACATGTGTCCCTACTGATACAATAAATACATATAAAGTCAAGAAAAGAATTGAAAACTTAATATGGAGGGGAGGTATGGAGAGATAGCCCCATGGTTAAAAGCAGTAATTGCTCTTTCAGAGAACCAAGGTTGAGTTCCAAGCACCCACCTGGATTCTCACAGCTGATATCCCATCCCCCACTTACCTCTGCAGGCACTGCACACATGATGCATAGACATATATGCAGAGAAAGTACCCATACACATAAAAACAATTAATAAGTGTTGTGTCCTCCTAGCCTCCCACTCTAACATAAGACATGTATTAACCAACTGCTTTTAATGAGAACATGACTTCTAAAACATCACTCTTCTACCATGGTTCCTCCCCTTTATAGGTCTTCACTTTAAAAATACAAGAAACTTATATGCCTATTTATTTTTACCTCTTGTCTGTCTTCCTCAGAAGGACGTAAGCTCCATCTGACAAGAATATTGTCATTTTTTTAAAACATCTGTGCCCCAAACAGCATTCAACAGATATTTATGGAATAAATAAACCATGAATAACTTAACCTGTCAAAGTTTAAAACAAGACAGTAGACCCTTCAAGAGTAAATTCAAGTGTCCTTTCCAGTCACCAAACATTGCTGATCTGTAGTAGTTTCCAAATTCAATCATCACTACTTCTTAGAACCTTGGCATTTTAAGAATGCTGAAATAAAATAGTTCTTTTAAATGATGAAACTAGAGACAGTATTACTTGGCCTGTGATATCTACCCAGCATTTCATGAAGCCAAAACTTTATTTAAATGAAATGTTCCTGGCAATCATGAGCTCAGAGCAATTTCAGCAACTATTTTACATTTCTTTCTGTATATACTCTAATTTGTCAATCACTCCACAATTAATTTCATAGCTCTTTTCTGACATATGCCCCTACAGCGGCATCCCTACCATTGGAAGTGTGAGCCCAGGGAGGAAACATAGAGCAGACAAAGGAGAGAGAGATTAACTATGTTATGTAAGAAATCCTCAGCCTTAGCTCTTGGCCCTCTGCCATAGTTAATTTTGTCAACTTCCCACAAACCTAGACATACCTGAGAGGAAGTAATCTCAATTGAGGAATCGCCTCCAACTGACCAGCCTGTGACCATGTCTATGGGGTATTTTCTTGATTGTTGTTTGATGTGGAAGTGACCATCTGGTGTAGGCAGCACCAGCCCTGGCAGGAGATTGTAGGGTGAATAAGAGTATAAAAAAAGGTAGCTGAGCAGGTCAGAGAGAGCAAGTCTGTGAGCAGCATTCCTCTGTGTTCAATGCTTCCTTTTGTGCCTCCAGGTTCCTGCCTTGACTTCCCTCCACAATAGATTATAAACTAGTAAATCCTTTCTTCCCAAATGGTCAGTGTTTTATCACAGCAAGAGAAAGTCAACTAGGATACTCTTATTCTAACTTAGTGAACTCTTAGAAAACGATACTTACTATATGCCAAAGACATTAACAGATATTTGTTCTTAACATTTTTTATATTATTATCTACTTCTGTGGAGTTTCAGAGGAAATTCTGGTCCACCGAAAAAGACTCAGTCAACCATTTGAAAATTAAATTAGTGGAGGAAATCCAACCTACAAATGTGTGGCTATTTAGTGTCCAAACACTCAGGTCTGCTTTTGTATACAAACAATGATTGGGAGAAAAAGGAGGCAAACACATTTTAAGTTTATTTTTATGTAGCACTGATCAAATAGTAGCCATTTGGCCAAAAATATTCTAATTACCAAATAAAGTGTAATTATCTCTTTACCTATTGCTACTTAATAACATCTCAAAAAGTAGGCTATCATAAAGAATCAATGTTTTATAAAACAATAGATGTTTATTTTATTCAATGAGTATGAAAATTTTGCTTGCACGAATGTATTGCACCACTTGGGTTCTTGATGCTCAGGAAGGTTAGAAGATGGCATTGGAACCTGTGAACCGAAGTGATAGAAAATTATGAGCCACAAAGTGGATGCTACAAACCACAGCCTAGTATTTGCAAGAGAAGCAGCTGTTCCTCATCTATATCCTGTATCTCCAGCTCCATCAAATAGCCTTGTAATACTGACTGTGACCCCATGGGTCAGAAAGTGGTTGATCTCTGCACCATGAGGTCTGAGACTGCTCAGAGAGCTAAAATGACAAGGCTATCTCAGGAAAAACTTATCAGAATCATCAAAATGAATACACGTTTAGGTACTATATGCATATGGGTCTGTCTTTTGTCTGTCTGTCTTTAGTTCACTTTAGCTTATCTCTCATTATGTGCTTGTTATTAACAAAGTTATCTTCTATAACGGAGTGTAATATGTAGTTTCTTCTGTTTTTTCCAATGCTTCATTTTCCATTTTTTATATTTCTAAATACATGACGTCCTTTGTAGTCTTATTACATGCTATACAAAAGAGAAAATAAACATACCATCCTACTGCAAGTTAGCATGTACTTTTAAGCCGTGCCTGACACAGTCTTTACCATAAAAAAGGAGAAGAAAAGAAAATGACAGAGTAAGAGCAGATCAATTTGCTTTTCAACCCTGTGAAGATGATTTTCAGGAGTGCTTCAGAACTAGAGGGAAAAGTGATTGATAAGGTAATTAAATGATAAAAAGTATCAGGCAAGAATGCAGAAAGAGTATAATTGAGGAAAATGATCAAGTGTGCTTGATCTAAAAAATTACAGTATCAAATAATATAAATTATATTACTTAGAGCAGAGAGGAAATCTGCCTATGATTTTTCTAATGTCCTCTAGAAAAGACAATCCCTGCAGCTACTCTGTCTCATCATTTTTACTTCACTCCTATTAATATCATATGATTTTAAAGGCAATTGCTTGACTGTATGGTTGGACTCAAGCTTTTCATTCATGCATTAAGAATTTTAAAAATATTAGTATTGATGAACTTTTCTTGTTTTTCATGGTCTCTGAGATTATAGGTAACAAGTAAACCAGCTATATTATCATAGAACAAGGTATAGAGTATGTGTCTCAAAGAAAATTTAACAATTGTCACAGACTATCAGCATTGAAGTAGTGTTTTACATGTGGGTGGATTCACAGCTTTGCTAGATTGGGGAGTGTATTCTTTTCATCCTGCAAGGCTAAATCACTCTGCAGAATGTAAGTCTTTCCCATTCCCTCAGCATAATCAAGAAAGCCGCTTTTCTAGAAGCAGTGATTTAAACATTGCCTAGTGGAATCTAAAGTACTGATGTGATGGCTAAATAAGCAGCTAAGATTTATTAACTTTGCTTTTGACAAAAGGATGCCTTGGAGCATCTTACAGATGCCTGCTTTTCTTTTGCCTTCCTGAGTCTTCCAGCCCAGGCCACACTTTCATCACATAGTTCTGATCTCTTCTTAGGAATCTCTTACTGTTAGCCTCTTGGTGGAATAATATCCCAAGCTCTTCTAGGTAAAGTTACTTCAATTGTTTACCCAGAGGCATTGATCCAACAAGCATTGCACAAGACACCCTTGGACCACAGAAAACATACATTTAGACAGTGACTTTGGATACAAAGGTACCAGCTTCTTAAATTCATACATAGGTATATTTGATTTAAAATGCAAATTAGAGAGATTTGACATCAATTATGTAACTGCAACTAAATATGCTTTGAGACATTTAGACTATATACCTATGTTTACAACCTATTTTAAGCTTAAGATCTAAAATTACAATACCCTGTGCTTTCGTTATTAACTGATCATTAAATAATAGGGAGTATTCCATATACCAATACACAGGAAAATGTTACACATTTACTAGCATTTAAAACAAATCTAACATCCCTTGGAGATTGTCCTGAATGGCAGGGAACTGCCAATTATTACAAACATCAGAATAAGTAATGAATCCTCAGAGGACTGCAACACTGTTCTGGGTTCTCACATTCATTTAAATTCTGTAGTTTTTAACGAATACTGAGGAAAGACACTGTTTGCGCATATGAGAGGACACAAATTTAGTGTGTCCCCTAATTAACTCCCTGGCTTAAACAACCTTCTCTGTCTTCAGTTCACAATGCTCTCACTCCTGAACATCCACTCTACTCCATTTTCTAGAACTCACACAGCCTAAGATTACTGAAGAGAGACATGGTATAAAGCTGACTGTTCACATTAAACTCTTGGCCAGACTCCAGTGAGCACTTTTATCACCTTTCAAGTGCACAGACTCCAAGCCCTTTCACCCCTTCCTTCACGTGATGTTTGTTTTACTTTCTTCTCATACCTTTAATTCCACCATTCCTTGCTCGGTCTGGGTGGTTGAAATTTTTTCATGTTCACCTGAGGGAAGAGGAAAGGGAGAGTAAGTTAGGAGATAAACATAGGTTCCTCCTGTGGCAGAGGAGCATTTTAGATTCTATAGTTAACTCTTAGAAAAGAGAAAGTGGATGGGTTAACTATGACCGCATATGGAGGTTGTTATTTTTGCAGGTATAATTAAGGTATTTAATCATTTGATATTTGTATATATTCATATAAATTAATATATTCTCCTCCACATCCCAGATACACACCTCCTCCTCCTCTTCTCCTCCATTTTTTTCTGCTTGATTAATTAATAATTTCTCTATGACATCACTATAATTTACATGTCTCTTTCTAAACCAGTAACATCCTAGTTTTGTAATTACTTCTATACTTTACAATTCAAGATAAGGCACTATAAGATCTCCAGCATTGCCTTGATTATACTTTAGCTACTTCAACTTTTCTGTGATTTCATCTGAATTTTAGGATTGTTTGCTTATAGTTCTGTGAAAAAACATTATTGGAATTTTGACAGGAATTGCACTGAGTCTGTAATTGCCTTGGTGCTCTGGCCATTTTCACAGATTGATTCTGTTGGTGCGTGAACACAACTATTCTTTTCACTTCCACTGTCTTCTTCAATTTCTTTCTTGGACATTTTTAAGTTTTTAGTCTTTCACATCCTTGGTTACATTTATTTCTTGATACTTTCTATATTTATATACTTCAAACCTGATATAAGTGGATTTATTTTCCTGATTTATTCCCTGACAAGCTAATTGTTACTATATTGAAAAGATACTGCTTTGTCTGTGTGTTGATTTTGTTGCTTGCCATTACGTTTATCAAATGTAAATGTTTTCAGGTGACTTTATTTATTTATTTATTTTAAATTTTATAATTAATTTAATTTTATATATCAGCCATGGATTCCCCTGTCCTCCCTCCTCCCACCCTCCCCCCAGTCCACTCCTCATTCCCATCTCCTCCAGAGCAAGAACTCTCCTGGGGATTCAGCTCAGCCTGGTAGATTCAGTCCAGGCAGGTCTCGTCCCCTCTTCCCTTCACCCAGGCTGAGCAAAATGTCCCAGCATAGGCCCCAGGCTCCAAAAAGCCAGCTCATGCACTAAGAACAGGTACCAGTCCCACTGCATGGGGGCCTCCCAAACAGTTCAAGGTAATCGACTGTCTCACTTATCCAGAGGGCCTAATCCAGTTTCATGGGGGCTCCTCAGCTGTTGGTTCAGAGTTCATGTGTTTCCACTAGTTTGGCTATTTGTCCCTGGGCTTTTTCCAATCATGTCTCAATAGCTCTTGCTTACAGAATCCTTCCTCTCTCTGGCCCATTGGATTCCTGGAGCACCACCTGCGGCCTGGCCATGGATCTCTGCATCTGCTTCCTTCAGTCATTATGAGAGTTCTATCATGACAGTTAGGGTTTTTGGACATCCGATCACCAGAGTAGGTCAGTTTGGGCTTTCTCTTGACCATTGCCAGTAGTCTAATGCCGAGGTATCTTTGTGGATTTCTGGGGACCTCTCTAGCACTTTGCTTCATCCTATTCCCATGGTGTCTTCATTGATCATGTTATCTCTTTCCTTGTTCTCCATCTCTGTTCTTGATCTGGCTGGGGTCTCCCACTCTCCTAAGCTCTCTTTCCCTCGACCCTTGTCCTTCATTACCCCAACTCACATCCAGGTTGCTCATGTAGATCTCATCCATTTCTCTGTCATTGGATGAACCCTGTGTCTTTCTTAGGGTCCTGATTTCTAGGTAGCCTCTGTGGAGTTGAGTATCAGTCTAGTCATCATTGTTTTACATCCATCCTCCTATGAGTAACAACATACCATGTTTGTTTTTCTGAGTCTAGGTTACCTCACTCAGGATGATTTTTTCTAGATCCATCTATTTGCCTGCAAACCTCATGATGTCATTGTTGTTCTCTGCTGAGTAGTACTCCGTTGTGTAAATATATCACATTTTCTTTATCCACTCTTCAGTAGAAGGGCATCTAGGTTGTTTCCAGGTTCTGGCTGATATGAACATAGTTGAACATGCACCCTTGTGGCATGATTGAGAATTCCTTGGGTATATGCCCAAGAGTGGTATAGCTGGCTCTTGGGTGAGATTGATTCCCAATTTTCTAAGAAAGCACCATATTGATTTCCAAAGTGGATATACAAGCTTGCATTCCCACCAGCAGTGGAGGAGAGTTCCCCTTGCTCCACATCCTCTCCAGCTGTCTTCAGTGTTTTGGATCTTAGCCACTCTGACAGGTGTCAGGTGGTGGTATCTCAGAGTCATTTTGATTTGCATTTCCCTGATGATTAGGGATGTTGAGCAATTCCTTAAATGTCTTTCAGCCATTTGAGCTTCCTCTGTTGAGAATTCTCTGTTTAGCACTATAGCCCATTTCTTAATTGGACTGTTGGGAATTTTGATGTCTAATTTCTGGAGTTCTTCATATATTCTGGATAATAGCCCTCTGTCAGATGTGGGGTTTGTGAAGACCTTTTCCCATTCTGTAGGCTGTCAATTTGTCTTGTGGACCATGTCCTTTGCTCTACAAAAGCTTGAGTTTCAAGAGATCTCATTAATTAATTGTTTCACTCAGTGTCTATGTATTAGGAAATGCACTCAAGACTACTTCCTACTTTCTCTTCTATCAGGTTCAGAGTAACTGGATATATGTTGAGGTCTTTGATCCACTTGGACTTAAGTTTTGTGCATGGTGACAGATATGGATCTATTTGCAGCCTTCTACATTTAGACATCCAGTTATTCCAGCACCATTTGTTGAAGATGCTTTCTTTATTCCATTGTACATTTTTAGCTTCTTTGTCAAAAATTATATGTTCATAGGTGTGCAGATTAATGTCAGGGTCTTCAATTTGATTCCATTGGTCCACATGTTAGTTTTTATGACAGTACCAAGCTGTTTTTATTATTGTAGCTCTATAGTAGCACTTGAAGTCAGGGATCATAATGCCTCCATAGGTTGTTTTATTGTACAGGATTCTTTTGGCTATCTTGGGTTTTTTGTTTTTCCATATGAAGTTGAATATTGTTCTTTACAGGTCAGTGAAGAATTGTGTTGGTATTTTGATGGGGATTGCATTGAATCTGTCAATTGCTTTTGGTAAGATTGCCATTTTTACTGTCAATCCTGCCTATCTATGAGCATGGGAGATCCTTCTATTCTCTGATATCTTCTTCTATATTTTTTCAGGGACTTAAAGTTCTTGTCACACAGGTCCTTCACTTGCTTAGTTAGAGTTATCCCAATGAATTTTATATTATTTGTGGCTATTGTAAAGGGTGATGTATCTCTGATTTCCTTCTTAGCCTGTTTGTCAATTGTATGTAGGAGGCCTACTGATTTTTTTTGAGTTAATCTTGCATCCTGCTACATTACTGAAGGTGTTTATAAGCTGTATGAGTTCCTTGGACGAATTTTTTGGGTCACTCATGTATACTATCATGTCATCTGCTAATAGGTTAAGCTAGACTTCTTCCTTTCAAATTTGTATCCGCTTAATCTCCCTATGTTGTCTTATTGCTCTGGCTAGAACTTCAAGTACTATATTGAATAAGTATGGGGAGAGGGGACAGCCTTGCCTTGTTCCTGATTTTAGTGGTATTGCTTTGAGTTTCTCTCCATTTAATTTGATGTTGGCTGTTGGCTTGCTGTAGATTGCCTTTATTATGTTTAGGTATGTTCCCAGTATTCCTGATTGCTCCAAGACCTTTATTATGAAGGGGTGTTGGATTTTGTCAAATGCCTTTTCTGCTTCTAGTGAGATGATCATGTGGTTTTTTCTTTGAGTTTGTTTATATGGTGTATTACATTGATGGACTTTCATATGTTGAACCACCCTTACATCCCTGGGATGAAGCCTACTTGATCATGGTGGATAATTGTTTTGATGTGTTCTTGGAGTCTGTTTGCCAGTATTTTATTGAGTATTTTTGCATCAATGTTCATGAGGGAGATCGATTTGTAGTTCTCTTCCTTTGTTGCATCTTTGTTTGGTTTAGGAATCAGGGTAATTGTAGCCTCATAGAAGGAGTTTGGTAATATTCCTTCTGCTTCTATTGTGTGGAACAATTTAAAGAGTATTGGTATTAAGTCTTCTTTGAAGATCTGGTAGAATGCCGCACTGAAACCATCTGGTCCTGGGCTTTTTTGGTTGGGAGACTTTTAATGACTGATTCTATTTCCTTAGGGGTTGTTGGTCTATTTAAATAGTTTATCTGGTATTGATTCAACATAGGTATGTGGTAACTATCCTGAAAATTATCCATTTCTTTTAGATTTTCCAGTTTTGTGGAGTAGAGGTTTTTGAATTATGACCTGATAATTTTCTGTATTTCCTCAGTGTTAGTTGTGATGTCTCCCATTTCATTTCTGATTTTGCTAATTTTGATTCTCTCTCTCTGCCTTTTTGTTAGTTTGAATAAGGGCTTTTCCATCTTGTTGATTTTCTCAAAGAGCCAACTCTTTGTTTCATTAACTCTTTGTATTATTCTCTTTGTTTCTATTTTATTGATATCAGCTCTCAATTTGATTATTTCCTGGCATCTGTTCCTCCTGGGTGACTTTGCTTCTTCTTGTTCTAGAGCTTCAGGTGTGCTGTTAAGTGTGAGATTTATCCAACTTCTTCATGTGGGCATTTAGTGCTATGAATTTCCCTCTTAGCACTGCTTTCATAGTGTCCCATAAGTTTGGATATGTGGTATATTCATTTTCATTGATCTCTAGGAAGTCTTTAATTTCTTTCTTTATTTCTTCCTTAACCCATTGGTGATTCAGTTGAGCATTATTCAGTTTCCATGAGACTGTAGGCTTTCTGTAGTTCTTGTTGTTGAAATCTATCTTTAAACCATGTGGTCAGATAGAACACAGAAGGTTATTCCAATTATTTTGTATCTGTTGAGATTTGCTTTGTGGCCAAGTATATGGTCAATTTTAGAAAAGGTACCATGGGGTGCTGAGAAGAATGTAAATTCTTTTTTGTTAGGATAGAATGTTCTGTAGATATTAAGTCCATTTGAGTCATAACATCAGTTAAGTCCTTTATTTCTCTGTTAAGTTTCATTTGGCAGATCTGTCCATTTGTGAGAGTAGGGTGTTGAAGTCTCCCACTATTAATGTGTGGAGTTTTATATGTGATTTAAACTTTAGTGATGTTTCTTTTACATATGTGGGTACCCTTGTGTTTGGGGCATTAATGTTCAGAATTGAAACTTCATCTTGGTGGATCTTTCCTGCGATGAGTATGTAATGTCCTTCTTGATTTCTTTTGATTGATTTTAGTTTGAAGTCTATTTTGCTGGATATTAGGATGGCTACACCAGCTTGCTTCTTAAGACCATTTATTTGGAAAGTCTTTTCCCAGCCTTTTGTTCTTAGGAGGTGTCTATCTTTAAATTTGAGATGTGTTTCTTGAATGCAGCAGAAAGCTGGGTCCTCTATTCATATCCATTCTGTTAGTCTGTGTCTTTTTATAGGTGAATTAAGTCCATTGGTATAAAGGGATATTAATGACCAGTGATTGTTCGTTCCTGTTATTATTTTTATTTTTTTGGTGGTAGTGTGTATGTACTTCTCTTCTTTGGGGTGTACTGCTGTGATGTTATCTATTGCCTGTGTTTTCAAGAGTGTATCTGACTTCCTTAGGTTGGAATTTTCCTTCTAGTGCTTTCTGTAGGGCTGGGTTTGTGGGTAAGTATTGTTTAAATCTGGTTTTGTCTTGGAATGTCTTGTTCACTCCGTCTTTGACGATTGAAAGGTTTGCTTGGTATATTAGTATTGGCTGGCATCCATGGTCTCTTAGCATCTGCATTACATCTGTCCAGGTCCTTCTGGCTTTCAAAGTCTCCATTGAGAAATCAGGTTTTATTCTGATGGGTTTGCCTTTATATGTCACTTGGCCTTTTTCCTTTGCTGCTCTTAATATTTTTTCTTTATTCTGTAAATTTTGTTGTTTAATTATTATGTGGCAAGAGGACTTTTTTGGGGGGAGTCTAGTCTGTTTGATGATCTATAGGCTTCTTGTATCTTCATAAGCATTTGCTTCTTTAAATTTGGAAAGTTTTCCTCTATGATCTTGTTGAATATATTTTCTGTGCCTTTGAGCTGGTATTCTCCTTCCTCTATCCCTATTATTCTTAGGTTTGGTCTTTTCATGGTTTCCCAGATTTCTTGGAAATTTTGTGTTATAATTTTTTGTGGGGGTGGTCATTGGTATTTTCTTTGACTGATGAATCCATTTCCTCTATTGTATTCTCTACACCAGAGATTCTCCCTTCAATCTCTTGTATTCTGTTGATTATACTTGCTTCTGTGTATCCTATTTGTTTACTCAGATTTTCTATTCCTGGCATTCCCCCGTTTGTGTCTTCTTCATTGTTTCTGTTTCCCTTTTCAGGTCTTGGACTGTTTCCCTCACCTGTTTCATTGATTCTTCATGGTTTTCTTTAAGGGATTTATTGTTTTTGTCTGCTTTATTTGTCTTTTCCTCTAGTTTTTTATAGAGTTCTTCCCAATTTTTTTTTGCTTTTTCTCATTTTCTTTATTGATTTCCTCCACTTTTTTATTGATTTTTTCCTTGATTTCATTTTTGATTTTTTTCTTAAAAGGCCTCTAGCATCTTAATGATGCTATTCTTTTTTAAATTTTTAAAAATAATGTATTTCTATAATTAATGGTTGACTCTAAGAAAACATTTATATGGCAGTTACTGAAATGCACAGAGTTCTTGTCCTCTTACCCAGTGTCCTCTGTGGTTGTTTTTGGAGCAGAGCTTGGTGGGACTGTGTCTCCAGGCTCAACAGTGTGTACTGTTGAGAATTGAAGCAAGGAGCTGGAAATGGACTCTCTGATCTCTCTGCTTTTGCAAGCCACCTGTCCCTTCATCCTTTCTTTTTCCCTGCCTTATCATCTCTGTTAAATATCAGTTTGGTATACTTACAGCCTCAATGAGGCAGGCCAAGAATAAGAGCCTGTTTTTACCAATCTTATTGATATCTATAATCTTACCATAATTGACTGTGGTGTTTTTTTTTTGTGTGTGTGTATGTGTGTGTGTTTTAATTTTACACATCATCCATGGGTTCCCCTGTCCTCCCCCTCCCACCCCTACCTCCACCTTCCCCCCCCATCCCTTCCCCTCCATTCCCATCTCCTCCAGGGTCGACTCCCCTGGGGATTCATTTAAACCTGATGGATTCAGTACAGGCAGGTGCAGTTCCCTCCTTCCAGGCTGAGCAAAATGTCCTTGTGTAAGCCCAAAATTCCAGGCAGCTACTGCACTAAGGACAGGTCCGGGTCCCACTGCCTGGGTGCCTCCCAAACAGTTCAAGCTATACAATTGTCTCACTTATCCAGAGGGCCTGATCCAGCTGGGGGCTCCACAGCCTTTGTTTCATAATTCATGTGCTTCCCTGGGCACCAGCCATCCTGGGAGGACCTGCCCAACACTATGCTATTCTTAAGATTGCTTTCTTCTGCTTCTTCCACCTTGTGATTTTCAGGTCTTGATGTTGGAGGAGGGCTAGGTTCTGGCGATGCTGTATTGCTCTTTATGTTGTTATATGTACTTCTGCCTTGACATCTGCCTATCTCCTAGTCTAATAGGTATAAGACATGCCTGTGTCTGAGTGAGTTGCTGTTGATCTACTCTGTATTTGTTGTATCTGTGTCTCAGGGGGCCCTTCTGGGTCTAATCTTAGTTCTTAGTCTGATTGGAGCAGACAGCTTCTGTGTCTCAGTGAGCTGTTCTTGGGTCAACTCAAGCTAGTTGATTCTGTGACTCACAGACTCATTCTTGGTCTTATCAGGTCTCTTGGTCCAGTCAGAGCTGACAGATTCTGTGTTTCTGGAAGCACCTCTTGGTCCAATGAGAGGTGGCAGATTCTCCTTCTCAGAAAGCCACTCTTGTTCTAATCAGGGCTGGCAGATTCCCTGTCCCCTGAGTTTACTCTTGGTCCAATGAAGGCTTTTTGTCCAATGAGAGCTCTCTTTCTCTGGGCTGGATGGGAGCTCTCTGAGCTGGATGGGAGCTTTCTGGGCTGGATAGGAGCTCTGGACCAGATGGGAGCTCTGGGCCGGATGGAAGCTTGAGGCTGATCTCTAAGTCTCAGGAAGTGGTGGGGGTCTCGGTCTCGTGGGATGAGTGTGAGGACAGGGCCAGGGCATGTAGATTGCAAGGTCTACTAGGAGGTCTTGGAGAAGGGAAACCTCCCCATGGGAGCCCCACCTGGTAGCCATCAACTGGGGCCAGGTTTTCCCCAGAACAACTGGAGCACAAGAATGGGACCTGGGGCAAGCCTCCCTGTCCATGAACCCAGTCACTCACCTCTGGTCCAGATGGGAGCTCTGGCTAAGGTGACTTTTTTTTTTTAAGGTCTTTTAAACTCAAGATCATATTGTCTGAAAATCAGAATTACTTATTCTTTTTTTCCTATGTGCAGGCCTTATATAACTCATTAATTCCTTTGTACTTGTTCTCTTAGCTGAAACTTTTCCATATCATGTGGAATGAGGATACAGAGAACAGAATCCTTGTCTCATTCCTGACTTCAGAATTTTCTCCACTTACTATTGTGTTGGCTGTAGGTTAAGGATATGTAGCTTTCACTCTGCTGAGGTCTGCCTCTCTCATTCTTAGTTCTGAATATGTGCACAAGGCAGGGTCCCAGCCATTTCAGAGCCCCAGCAACCCACATCTGTTTATGAACCATAGATGGAAATGTCTAAATATAGGTGTTTCTTGTATGGTTTTGGAGTTCAATAAGCAAGCAGAGAACTGTAGTCTGTATTGAATGGGGCAAATTCAGAATCAGAAAGCTCAGTACTCTGCTTGCCAGTTTTAGCCTTTTCTGACCCCACATAGGAGCAAACCACTCTCTGCAGGGAAAAGGATACTGAAACTGAAAGATCCTCTGGATCTGGTTTCAAGGTTTTCAGTCCTAGCAAACAATATGTATTGAATAGGTAGCTTTGGGAACCAAGCAGTCTATGGGACATGGATTCAAGTCTATTGGCCTCCAGAATTACCATCAGAGAATGAATCCTGTTCTCTTCTCATAGTAAAGCTACCAATCATTACACCTTTAACAACATGGACTCCCTAAAATTCTGCAGTGGGTCACTTTTGGCAATCCTCAGCATCCATGACTGTTTTCTGAAGCAGCCTCCTATCCATAAATTGTGTATCTCTGTTTTTGTATTCCAGATTCACTGACTTGTGATGGTTCCTTGTTTTCAGGTACCCAAAGCCACAGCCTCAAGCCCTAGGGTCCTCAATGATAGCATTCTGAGGAGAGCAAACAACAAAACAGACTTCCCTTTTGGTTGCCTAATATGACTGTCACATCAATGCCTCACTGTGTACTTAAGTTCTAAAAATATCCTTCAAACTTCTTTTCTTATGTCTGTAATCAAATAACTGACAAGATGTGATGAATGGAAAGAGGACTAGCTTTGGCTCATGGTTTACAGGTAGTCTACCTTACAGAAAGAAGGCATTCCAATAGTACCATCTCCAAGTGGGATAGCAGCTTGCTCACAACTGCCTGGAGAAGAAAACAGAGACTGGAGCCAGAAATGAGGCTGGATCTCAATCTATCCCTCATTGATTCCTCCAGGGAAACCTTACCTCCTACAGGTTCCACAGTATTCCTAAACAGCACCACAAGCTGATTATCACATACAACACACTGGCTTTTGGGAAATATCTTACATGTAAACTGCAACACCAATGCCTTTTGTTCTTGGTCTATCATAGGACATCTTGACTCTCCTCATTCACAAAACCACAGAGAGTTAACTTCTCATTTACCATCTTATCCCCCCCCACCAAAATAAATAAATAAATAAATAAATAAATAAATAAATAAACCTCAAACCTTTCAAATGGTCCTTGCAGAGTTCAAAATCAACTTTCTGACTTTCTCTCTTCCTCTTCTCTGTACAAATTTTATGAACAGACTCATACCCTGCGTACCCATGGGATACTTCATTGACAATTCTCTTGCCTGAAAGACTAATCCCTTGATAGCTGTACGTACTGTAAATCATCGATTGCACATCACCTTGCCAGCCAAACTGACCTGTGATCTTATTTAAAGTCACCATCTGCCATCTTTCGGCTGTT
The DNA here is from genome assembly GCF_903995425.1 of Onychomys torridus. NCBI lineage: Eukaryota > Metazoa > Chordata > Mammalia > Rodentia > Cricetidae > Onychomys > Onychomys torridus. The sequence goes on along the minus strand of NC_050445.1, from coordinate 150,201,046 downwards.
TGCTAGCCCCCTGACCTTCATTCTTCTAATAATTTTATAATACACAATAAGCCACATAATTTTATTCTTCACTGATGTATGTACACTGAACCAGAATGACTGACAATAGGTTTTTCAACATATCTGTTGAATGATCAAGTGAGTCAAGAACAAATATGTTAGAAGACAAATAAATTACAGAGCTTATAGTGGCTTAGAATATTTTTTCTAAGACAACAATATCTGGGTCATTAACTTACTCTTTATGATTTCAAAGATAATAAATGTTCCAACTTACAGTCTGTACTAGGTTTTGGAAAAACAGATACTAGATAGAACCTCATTATATTGCACATAAGGTCATATCATATTAAAGATACAATTAGATCCTAATTGAGATTATTTATTAGGTTCTTTCCAATGAAATCTTCCCATGTGAATACACCAAAAAAAATGACATTTACTTCAGGCACCACCTTTTGGGACAGAGTTATTTATTAGAAAAACTTCTTTTGCTCTGTATTGGATGTTAGTCTGAGAAATACAAACTTAATGTTATTGAAAATTTCATTTGGTAGCTCCCAACTTAAATATTAGCTCCAAATTCGACTCTCAATATCTTTCTACAATAAACATAAAGATTGATGTGTGTAACAAGAGAAATGAAAGAGAGAAAGGCTTGGGATAGAGAGAGACCAAGAGAGACAGAAGGACAGAGGGACATATAGAGAGCAATAGGGACAGAGGGAAAGGAAGAATAAGGGAGCAAGAGAAAGGGAGAAGGTGATAGGTAGATAGATAGATAGATAGATAGATAGATAGATGATTGATAGGTAGATAGATAGATAAGTAGATAGATAGATAGATAGATAGATAGATAGGAGATAAGTAGATAAATTGATAAATGACAGATAGATGATAGATAGACGGTAATCATTAAGGAACAGGAAGAAAGTAAGAATTTGTTATAAATGATTACCAAGTGCTAAGATCATTGTAATTAGTTGAACCCATGATTATCTCATATATTAGCCACTTATGACACGTGTCCAAGAATGAATTGTGTGTTAGGGATGAGAGACTCCAAGAAACTGGATTTTTATAAGCAACAATGATCCTGGGAAGGAGCCATAAAAGAATACATCTTCAGATGGCATCTTCACCTCACTACTTCTCTACTCTTTTAATGAGGAATGGAGCAAGAATCTGGAATTTCCTTTTTTTGGTAAGTAGATGATCTAAAGTTATTGAAAGGCATTCTGAACAGAAGGAAGGCATCTGATTTTCATTTTATAAATATGGAAGGAAGGGGAAAATAAAGTTAATCTAGACACTCAGAGACCAATTTGATGCTGTTCAATTTGATGAAAACCTAAAGATAGGCAAACAACTGGGAAGAGAGAACCAAATGGGAGGGATAATTGAGGCCAGAGAGAAACCCAGTAAAAGAACAACTTGCCCCATGCAGGCTTCAGGAGAGCAGCAACCAAGCATTTATCTCAGATTTCGGCTCTGACAGCTAGAATGAGTAGGGAACAAAACAGGTTGCATATTTTCAGGAGAAAAGAAAATCCCCTTTGCAGCAGCAATACTTAATATCTTACATTGAGTCATATTTTTCCAGGCTAAAAATACAAATAATAACAGGGATAAAAATTCCTCCATATGTATGGAGAAGAAACTGGCTATCAGTTTAATAAGGCAGGAACTAAAACACTCCATTGAAAAATGTTGCATCCTGGCTTGATCCTCAAAGCTTTCTCAGCCTGCTTTCTTATATAATCATGGACCATGGGCACAACTGGGATTACTTAAACTGGACTGGGCCCTCCCTTTTTAATCATTAATTAAGGAAAGCCCTATAGACTTGTCTATAGGCCAATCTCAGCCAATTCTTCAGTTGGTGCTCTCTCCTCAAAGATGACACTTGCCCATGTCAAATTGACAAAAATGACTAACCAATACAAACACCAATTTTGATCATTTTAGGCAATTTGAAATGCCACTCTCAGATAATCAGTGACTCTCCTGCATTGGCATTCTGAGGACTCAGAGTAGAGTCATGAGCCGTAACTATTTTAAAAAATAAAATTCAAGTAGAAATAATATGTTTTTAGACATCAAGCTTTCTGCAACCCAATAATATGTTCGTGGTTGATATACTGTGCACCCTAATAAACTTGTCTCAGGGTCAGAGAATAGAACAGCCAGTAGATTAGACATACAGGCCAGAAAATGGTGGCACACATGTCTTTAAACCTATCACTATGGAGGCAGAGATTCATTTGGATCTCTGAGAGTTCAAGGCCACACTGGGAGCAGAGCCAGGCATGGTGCCACACACCTTTAATCCCAGCACTTGAGATCTGTGTCTTTGCTTGGGAAGGACACATGCCTTAAATTCCAACACTAGTTAACCATAATGTTCTGGAGGTCTGTACAGACAGACAGGAAGTGATATAGCTGTGTGGAGAGAAGAAGTGATGGCAGGAAGCAGAAAAGTATATAAAGGCATGAGGACCAGGAACTAGAGGCTTTTAGCAACAGTTCAGTTGAGATCCATTTGGTTGAGGATTCAGAAGCTTTCAGTCTGAGGATTCATGGAAACAGGATTGGATGAGGAGTTGACAAGATGAGGTTGGCTGTGGCTTGTTCTGCTTCTCTGATGTTTCACAATTCACTCCAATATCTGGCTTAATTTTTTTTATTAATAATACCATTTAGTAATTCATTTAGTAGTAATTCTGCATCTACCCTAATAGTTTAGAAACTTTGGTACTACATTAGTTGTTGGAAAGAATTGCTTTGTGTATTCATATGACTCAGTATAATCAAATAGACTTGAATCTTTGGATATTCTACTTACAGTTTGCATGGAGCAAAGAAAGCTGCCTGTGGTGTACTATTAACAGAAAATTAAACTACCGACATAAAACATGTTGCCCTTTAAAGGAAATTATTGTAACATTAGCAGGACACCAAGTGTTGGTTACTCCCCCAGTGCATAGGTCCCCTATTCCCTGGTTCTTGCATCTTTTTACCCATTCCTCAAGTGTCCCTAATATATTCTAGCAGAGGGTGCAGAAACAAGTTCAGAGATTTTCCAAAGAGCTGATATGTGGTTCATCATTTGAGAATGAATGAAGAAACACATTGCACTCAGCAGTGGGGATTCTCTCATGACTGCAGAGGAAGCAGCCTGAGCCAAACTGAAATCCATGTAGATAGAGGACAAAAAGACACCATATGCAGAGAAGCATTACTGAGAAGTTACATTCACCCTGAGGGTTCTCTAGTCTAAGGTAGTCTCTCTCTCTCTCTCTCTCTCTCTCTCTCTCTCTCTCTCTCTCTCTCTCTCTCACTTCCCCACCCCATAGTTAGTTTTTTTCATTGAACCTATCATAGTGAGGGCTACAGTGTGTGTCCTGTGATGGAATACTATCCCATAATCATTCCAATTGGCAAACTGAGAAATTAAAACCTAAGTTTAGTGAACTCCCAACTTTCCCTTTCACTGTGCTATTCAGTTTCTGTAACTTACAAGAGAAATACCCAGTACATAGCAACAAGGTCAGCTTCAAGCTTCATTGATGTATCTTCAGCCTGACTGAGCCATCTTTGGGTTCACACCCAGTGGCCAAGAAGAAGCTAGTGGAGGAATTCTGTGGAGTACTGGTTTTTAGACCAGGATCTACCAGTTCAGCTTTTAAAATTTGGAATCAAGGTGGATCTGTGACAGGAATTTATTTGTATGAAAGAGAGTCAGACCTTAGAGCATTATCTAATTTTGTTGGAAAGGTGTAAAAAAATGGAGGATACTGAGGAGATGACCATAATTGGCCAGTGAACCAGCAAACCTTAGGTAAGTTACTTAAATTCTTTGTCTTCTTATTATTTAGATTAATGATGCTGTGATCAATGAGAACAATGTTATCCATGCTGTCAGGTTTCAAATTTGATGAAATCTTGTACATAAAACTCTCAATGCTGCTATCATTTGCATCTCCAAAAATGTCAGTAATTATTAAGGACTTTTCCTACTCAGCTCCTTCCAGCTTCTGAAATAAATTCAGCATCTTTGACCAGTATGACCAATGTCGTTAGATTCTCTTTCCCAGAATCAGCCAGTTCCATTTAACTACCACTGAAGTGCACATTCTGCTTTCTTTCTTGTTTAGCTAAGCAATGGGGATAATTCTCTACATCAGTGGCCCCAGGGTAGGTCAGGATTTTATCTTGTTGTTCTCCTTACATCCGACTCTCAACTTTACCTAGTAAACGGACTGTAAATTACTCATTTCATTCAAATGTGCATAACAGTTACCAGTGAAATTCTTCCCAATATTGTCACATTATTACCTTTAAAATGTTCTGGAGTTAATGCTGTTTTAATGGCATCAATCTTACTTTCTTGATGATACTGAATGTTTCATTATCTTGTAAAATTTATTGCTTATACCAAAGCTTACTTCTGTATTTTCCCCATACAATTTTATGTCTGTCTGTCTATCTATCTATCTATCTATCTATCTATCTATCTATCTATCTACCTATCTATCATCTGTGTGGGGAGGTGGAGGCCACAACATGAATTGAGGCCAGAGAACAACTTCTAAAAGTTGTTTTTTCCTTCTATAATATGGGTGCCTGAGATTGAACTCAGATTTTTCAGGGTGGGCAGCAAACACCTTTAATGAATGAGCCATTCTTTTTAACCCTCTGTGTATAACTTCTTTGTATATCTAAGATATGTTTTAGTGTCTATTATTAGGAACTTTACTTTTTTTCTAGGTTTTATAGTATATTAGTTAGTTTTATGAATTTTCTCCTTTCACTCCTAAGGAGAAAGTGTTCTTCCACTGTTTAGATGCATGTTTTGTTATTTATGATGGAAGTTGCATGGCATGATCATGCTCACTTTTACATTTGGCCACTTCTGTGACTGGAGAACTTTCCCACAGTGTGATTTATCTTTTAAGAAATTAGCACATCTCCAATCTTCCTGGAATACTCCGTGCAGGTGTGTCATATAAAAACACTCCTGGCTCAGTGGGGTGATATGCTCTACACAGCATTGGTATCTTTCTGGGACTAAGGTGGGGGTATGTGGCTTTTGGGCAGCCTCCATATAGTTTAAAGCCAATCACCAGCCTTCCCACATCTCATGTTTTATGGCCAGCTGCAGTGTCCATGGAGTCTTCCCTGGAGTGGTCCTTGAAACTGTCAGGAGTTGGCATGTGTGTGATCATCCATCATGATGGATGGAACTTCTCAAAATTATGAAAATGGGCACACACAAAAACAAAGTCGAAAAGCCTACTTTCTAAAAATAGAAGAGTAAAATAAAATAGGAAATTACTAAGACTGATAGTTGAATTTGTATCTTTTAGTCAAAGTAAAGAAATGGAAGGAAAGAGCAAGTACACTGTTGTCCAACCTTCAAAATGGTGACCTGAACACAAAAACAAAGATGAGGTTGTGTTTGTTAATTAATTTTTCTGTTCTCCATCTGCCTAGAGATTTTAGAAAATGATTTATCTGCCTTAAATTCGGTGAAAATGGCTTATAAACCTTGGGTATATTATATAAAAATATATGGCTATATATGTGTATATATGCATACATGGCATGTACACCTCACTAGTAAGAATTTCCTAGGCTGTGATAATAGGATATTATAAATGGACATACCTAAAATAAAAATGTATTGTCTCTCACTATAGGAATCTTAATTTTATAGTCAAAATGTCAGCTGAGACATATTGTTTGAACAGTGAAAACAATAATCTTTCTTTGTCTTTCTTAGCTTTTCTGTGGATGCCTTCAACTTTTGATAATTAACACTTGTCTCCAATCCATGCCCCCATCTTTGTATGTCTTCTTGCTTGGGTCAATCTGTTTCCAAAGTGCCCTTTTTATATAAGGGCATCATTCATATCAGATTCTGTGCTCACTATCACCCTCATCCAATAGGAAACCATTTGGCCTTGGTGATGTGAGGAAAGACTGTTTTTGCACAAGGTCACACTCCCATGCTGAGGGTGGATGTGAGTTTCAGAGAAATGCTGAGTTCAATGTGACATATAAATTATATATAAAAAGGCTAACCTTTTACTTCATTTTCTATTTCTTATTCTTGTTATTCTCATCTTTTATATGACTTTGAAATATGTTTCTTTTTGGTTTGGAAATTGATTAATGTTTAATGGTTACAAGAGATGAATGTTTTACTCAACAAATTCTTATGAAATGTATCAGTGGTTATAATTTCAGCATACAAGTTTAATAATCTTCCAACTTTCAAAATTGAAATCTAAATTAAGTGTATGTTTTTCAGAAATACAAAATTTTAATTTTTTTCTTGCTTTTTTTAAACATTTGTTTTATTAGTTTTTGAGAGTTCCATGTGTGAAAACTATATTTACAGCATTTCCACATCACTGTCTCCACTCCAACTTCTTTGCACCTCTCAAACTATCTCAACTTCATGACTTCTTATTTATTAATGTTACATAGATACACATGTCTATATAAATATTCACACACACACACAGACACACAGACACACGCACACACATATATATTCTGCTGAATATATTTAGTGTTGGTTATATGTTTGCATGTTTAGGGATAAACACTTGGGATTGGATAGCACACATCTTTTAAGAGTCATTATATTCAATTAAGACAACACATATAAAACCAAAATAAAACAAAAAGAGTGCACACACACACACACACACACACACACACACACACACACACATACTCACACACAAATAATAATAAATAAATAAAAATCATGAAGTCCGTTTTGTGATGGCCAGCTTCTCCTGAGCATGAGACCAGCCAAAGAGTGAATTGGGTCTTTTGTCTGTTTGTTTGTTTTACATGTCAACATAGGGATAAAAATCTTTGAAACCTGAGTAATTTCCCATCTTCTTTCAAATTCTTCCAGAGCATCACTGTGTCTTAACTTTATAGTTCTCCTGATAGATAATTGTGATGAAGTAGGGCCAAAACATACAGAGGATAGTTACTTTTGATGTCTGTTATGGTAAAGTGAAAGCTTGGGCAAGCTTGTGTAAGCTATGCAGATGTTAGGAGCCAATGGCAAAGAACGTGGGGATGAAACAATAAGAGTAGAAGTGGCAGAATTTGATGAGTCCAAGATCCATTGTCTTTTCACATACTGGAAAAATTTGATTCCATGACACTAGAGGACCAGGACCTGGTAGAAGACACCCTACTACACAAACGTAACTTGAAAATGGGAAGTTCAGCTCTATTTTCACTTGTAAATTCAGAATATTGTTTACTCTAAACGTGTGCTTTGACTTTCATGATATAATGGATTTTGAAATATACTGTCCAGATTCTGGCAGCTGACATTGCATAAATGCCTGATAAAGTGAACTACAAACCCTGGCTCCAACAGCTCTGTCGGGGTGCCCAGCCTCATCATTCTTGTATGCAGGACCATCTGTCATTCTTCTCTGTACAGTCAAGTGTGAAGAGGCCAAATCTGTTTCTAAACATTGCATCTACACATTTCTTGATTTTTCTTAATTTCTGCATTGTCTTGTTATTGTCAGTATTGATTCATATGAAATCTATGCTTCCTTGATTTCTCTTAATTACTATTTACAAAATTGAAATTTTAAAAAGCATATCACAATTATATTATACATTATAAATGTTTATCTGATTCAGAATATCTATACTCTTAAAGGTTTTGTTTCACTATAAATAAGAGTGTATCTGACAGTTAATAACTCTGATGAAATTACAATATTTTAAAACTAATATATTTCATATTTCTACAGCCATACTAACATGGAAGAGAGCTTAAAAGTAGAATATTAACGACAACTTTCTACTCTGAAGCAAGCATCTCTGAGATCATATTTACCACCTACAAATAATTATTCTGAATTTACCTTATCACATCTCACAGCTTTTGTAGCTTTTCTATATATAGGGAGTAGTTTTCATTTTGAAAGTGTATTTTTGCAAAATTGTATGTTATAAAATTAATAAACTTAGATTCTTTACTTTTATTTTATGTAGCTTATGTTAGAGAAAATTTGCTCGTTCATTTTCACTGTTATGTAAAATTACACTTAATTCAAACACTACTATGGTCTTTTGTTAGTTTTCTTTTGTCTGCTGATGTATTTTAGAATTTTTCTTTTCTTCCCATTTCTCCTCTTTCACACAGTGCTTCTGTTGATTTCCATCATTATGTCTTCTAAAGCAGGTGTGCAAACATTCCTCTAGGGAGAATGGCTATGAGAACCATTGTTGAGTGCCATGGTGCTCTTTTTCAAGTTTATTAAGTGAAAAACTACAACTGAACTCCTGGGGCTCGGCCTGTTGCTTGGCTGTGGATCTCTGCATCTGCTTCCATCAGTTTCTGGATGAAGGCTCTATGATGACAGTTATGGTATTCACCAATCTGATTAGCAGAGTAGGCCAGCTCAGGCACTCTTTCTACTATTGCTAGTAGTCTAAACTTGAGTCATCCTTGTGGATTCCTGGGAACTTCCCTAGCACCAGGTTTTTCCCTATCCCCATGATGTCTACCTCTATCATGATATCTTTTTTGTTGCTCTTCTGGTTCATCCTTGTTCTAGCTCAACCATCCCGTTCCCTTATGTTCTCATCTGCCATCCCTCCCCTCTACTGCTCCCCCTCGCCCTCAGTTTACTCAGGAAAACTCATCTATTTCCCCTTCCCAGAGTGAGCTGCTAGTGGGAGCAGGATCTATCCCTGGTGCATGAGCTGGCTTATTGGAGCCCATTACCTATGGTGGGAAACCTTACACAGAATTGATGCAGGGGGAGGTCTTGGACCTGCCTCAACTGAATGTACCATGCTTTGCTGACTCCCCATGGGAGGCCTTAACTTTTCAGAGGAAAAGATGGGAGGGTGGATTGGAGGGGGAGGTTGCAGTGAAGCAGGAAGAAGAATGAGAGGGGGATCTGTGGTCAGCATGTAAAATGAATAAAAAAAATTCTTAATAAAGAGAAGAAAGAAGTACAAAACTACTTTAAAAATCTTACTATGCCAATTTATAGTTCACTAGTGTTCACTCACATAAAAAATCTGTTACTCTGTCTTTTCACCATCACTTAGAACTCCCAAAAGATTTCTTTGGAACTATTTCAAGGATGTTAAATAAAATTAGTTTAACTTCTATTTTGAATGGTTTGTTTTGAAAGCACATTTGAAGTTTCTGTTTGTTGTTTTGTTATTCAAAGTACCTGTTATGTGAAATAAGTACCCTTTGAGGTTTTGTAGGTTTTATCTCTCTCTGTTTATTTTAGGTAGTTTGTTTTTCATACTTATTTGTAATTGTTCTAATATGTTGAAATGCATATCCTTGTTAGTTTCCCCAGTTCTTATTACAGATATTTTTTTAAATTCTCCTTTCTGGTCACCTAATTCTTATTATTTTCTCTATTGGTTTAGAAATTCTGTACTTATATTACTACTTTGATAAGAGCAGAGTATCAATTTTAATGTAGCTTTACAGTGTGTATCTGGACATTCATTATATTCCAAAATTCCAGTGATTGTTTTTTTCTGGTCAGTGTTTCTTCTTCCACTCTGGACCTTTCTCTGGGTTGTCCTCTTCTCCTAGAAACTTATCCTATAGCTACAGAATCTTTGGAGAATCTGTTCACAACTTTTACTAGATTAAATTGTGTTTAATTGATTTTTTTTTTAAGTTCCAGAATATTTTTTAGGGCTGGAGAGATGACTCAGCCGTTAAGAGCACTGGCCATTCTCCCAGAGGTCCTGAGTTCAATTCCCAGCAACCACATGGTGGCTCCCAACCTTCTGTAAAGAGATCTGGTGCCCTCTTCTGGCATGCAGGCAGAACACTGTATATATAATACATAAATCATTAAAAAAAAAAAAAAAGATTTTTTTTAGGTATTACTGTTACAGATGTATATTTTTTCTTTTTTAATAATATTTTATTAAGAGATTTTCCTATTCATTTTGCCTATCAACCACAGATTCCCCTGTCCTCCTCCCTCCTGCCCCCCAGCATTCCTCCTCACCCCACCCCCATTCCCACCTCCTCCAAGGCAAGGTCTCCCATGGGGAGTCAGCAGAGCCTGGTAGAGTCAGTTGAGGCAGGTCCAATCCCTCCTTCCTGCACCAAGGCTGTGCAAAGTGTCTCACCATAGGTACTAGGCTCCAAAAAGCTGGCTCATGCACTAGGGACAGATCCTGATCCCACTGCCTGGGGCCCCTTAAACAGTTCAAGCTAAACAACTGTCTCACTTATCCAGAGGGCCTGGTCCAGTTCCATGGGGGCTCCTCAGCTATTGGTCCATAGTTCATGTGTTTCCACTAGTTTGGCTAGCTGTCTCTGTACCTTTTCCAATCACGGTCTCAATATTTCTTGCTCATAGAATCCCTCCGCTCTCTTGTCAATTGTCCTGGAGCTCCACCTGGGGCCCAGCCATGGATTTCTGCATCTGCTTCCTTCAGTCACTGGATGAGAGTTCAATGACAGTTAGTGTGTTCAGCCATTCGACAACAAGAGTAGGCCAGCTCAGGCACTCTCTCAACTATTGGCAGTAGTCTATGGCGGAATCATCCTTGTGGATTCCTGGGAACCTCCCTAATACTCTGCTTCTCACTATTCCCATGGTGTCTTCATTTATCATGGTATCTCTTTCCTTGCTCTCCCACCTGTTCCCATTCCAGCTCAAACTTCCTGCTCCTCTAAGCTCTCATCCTCCATCCCTTGCCCTCCATTACTCCCTTCACCCCCAGTTTTCTTGTGTAGATCTCATCCATTTCTCCATCACTGGGCGATTCATGTGCCCTTACTAGGGTCCTCCTTACTAGCTACCCTCCCTGAAGCTGTAGGTTGCAGTCTGGTTATGCCTTGCTTTACATTTAGTATCTACTTATGTGTGAGTAAATACCATGTTTGTCTTTCTGAATCTGGGTTACCTCACTCAGGATAATACTTTCTTTTTTTATTTTTTATTTTTTTCTTTATTATTATGTGTTCAAAATTTTATACATCAGCCATGGGTTCCCCTGTCCTCACCCCTTCTGCCCCCACTCCCACCTGCCCCCCAGCCCCTCCCCTCCATTTCTATGTCCTCCAGGATCAAGGCACCCCTGGGGATTCATTTAAACTTGGTGGATTCAGTACTGGCAGGTCCTGTCACCTCCTTCCAGACTGAGCAAAGTGTCCCTGTGTAAGCCAAGGTTTCAAACAGCCAGCTCATGCACTAAGGACAGATCCTGGTCCCACAGAATGGGTGCCTCCCAAACAGATCAAGCTATTCAATTGTCTCACTTATCCAGAGGGCCTGATCCAGCTGGGGGCTCCACAGCCTTTGGTTCATAATTCATGTGCTTCCATTTTTTTTGGCTATTTGTCCCTGTGCTGTTTGCAATCTTGGATTCAACAATTCACGCTCTTGCAGACCCTCCTCTTTCTCTACAGTTGGACACCTGGAGCTCCACCTGGGGCCTGGCTGAGGATCTCTGCATCCACTTCCATCAGTTATTGGATGAGAGTTCCAAGACGACTGTTAGGGTGTTTAGTCATCTGATCACCAGACTAGGTCAGATCAGGCTTTCTCTTGACCATTGCCAGCAGACTACAGAGGATATATCATTGTGGATTTCTGGGGACCTCTCGAGCACTCTGCCTATTCCTGTTCTCATGTGGTCTTCATTTATCATGGTCTGTTATTCCTCATTCTCCCTTTCTGTTCTTGATCCAGCTGGGATCTCCTGCTCCCCTAACCTTTCTTTCCCTCAAATCTTGCCCTTCATTACTCCCACTGTCGTCCAGGTTGTTCATGTAGTTCTCATCCATAACTTTGTCATTGGGTGATCCTTGGGTCTTTCCTAGGGTCCTGTTTTCTAGGTAGCATCCCTGGAGTTGTGTAGCAGTCTAGCCATCTTTGTTTTACATCTAGTATCCTCCTATGAGTGATTTTTTTCTATTTCCATCCATTTGCCTGCAAACCTCATGATGTCATTGTTTTTCTCTGCAGAGTAGTACTCCATTGTGTATATGTACCACATTTTATTTATCCATTCTTCAGTTGAGAGGCATCTAGGTTGTTTCCAGGTTCTGACTATTACAAGGTATTGCTTTCTTGTAGAACACTGAAAGCTTTTAGAAAATATGTATACATGTATCTGGAGAGACAGCTCAGGGGTTAAGAGCTCTTGCTGCTCATGCAGATGAGCCAAATTGAGTTTCCAGCATTGACTGTGCTGCTTTGGACTAGCTGAAACTGGGTTCCAATGCCTTCTTCTCATTGATGCTGGCAATACACTAGCATGCACACACACAAGGACATAATTAAAATAAAATATTTATATATTATATGCAAATTTCATCGTATTGGAGAATAAAAGGGAAATAATCTATTTCAACTATAATGGAATAAATGTTTTTATAAAAAATACCATGCGAACAAAAATTAGTGTCCTTTATGTTACTTTCATTGGACCATTTAAGTGGTAGTAAACCATGTGATTCACTGACACATGTTTAAACTCAGAAGTCTACATTCTTATACATCAGATATTATACAGACATACCTGTAGATATGTGACACATCAAATTGACCAGGTAAATACCTCCACTTGCTGACTTTAAGTCAGGAATATATAGATATTTAGATGTTTGATTTATTTATTTATTTTACAATTTCAACTTTTGGCAAATGTTAAAATCTGAGGGAAAATGGTTAAGTTATGATTAAAGTCAAACAAATGAAGTGGTCATAAATAGTGACTTCATTACTCTATTGTGCTGTAGTTCTCAAATTACCATAGTATATTGCTCTAAGACTTTAAAACTAGAGTTTTGTTGGCATTGGGGCATTTTAGTATATTACTGGACAAAACATAGACATTTAGTTAACTATTACTGATGAAGCTTATGCTAATCCAATATAGAATGCCAGGAAGAGCAAGCAAAGAGTGTCTATACTAACAAAGGCATATTCTATCTGCAATCAGAAAGCCACTGTGCTCATTAGTACCTTGTGTTCTTAATGTTCCTGAAACAGTCCTGTAATAGTCAGGAAGAAAAAATACATGACTGGCTTGAAAAGCTATAGATTGGAAAATAAACAGTATTGATATTATTTGCAACTATTTGTTTCCATGACTTTTTAAAGGGAAAATGATTAGATGTTCAGATTTAAGCAAGGCAGCTTTATATAACATCATTATGCAAAAGTCAGCTGCATTGATATTCAAAAGGACAGAAACATTAGTCAATATTTCAGCTTGAACATAATATCACACTATGGATACTAGAAACTTGTTCATAGCTCTCAAGAGATTGTGCAGCAGTTAAGAGCACATGCTGCTCTTGCAGAAGATCTGAGTTAGGTTCCCAGTGCACATGTTAGGTAGCTCACAATGTCCTGTAAATCAGCAGAGGCATATCCAAAGCCTGGCCTCTGCAGGCACCTGAACTTATGTGCATACACACACCCCCAAACAATGCACAAAATTGAGAATAATAAAAATAAATCTTTAAAAGTGTTCTTGTGATTTGACAAAATCTTACATCTTCCAACAGTTTGAATTTTACAGCTCAGCTCACCTGTACTTGAAAACACTTTCAAAAATTCTCCTTGAAAAGATGGAGGTCCTTAGGACTTTAAAAGCCAGCAGACACAGAGTTCAAATGTAAGCTAGTGTAGTAGTTTGAATGGTAAATGTCCCTCCTGGGCCCATGTATTTGAGAACCTGGTTTCTAGTTCATGGTGCAGTTTGAGAAGGTTATGGGAACTTTAGGAAGTAGATCCTGTTTGGATGAAGTACATAACTGTTTGTGTTCTTTGAGGCCTTAGAGCCAGGGCCTAAGTTACTTATTGTTCATTATTTCTGTTTTCTGTGTATGTATGAAATATTGTGATGCTAGAACAGCCTCATGCTCCTGATCCCATGCCTTCCCGGCTATGTTGGACTGTAGACCAGGTGAACTTATAGTCTAGAATAAATTATTTTCTTATCTATAAGTTGCTTTGGGTCATAGTATTTTATTATAGCAGCAGAAAAAAATAACTAATACAGCTATAAAGAAATGTTCATAGAAATTCAGGAGTTTAAAAATCTGAGGGATGTTTTAGTTTTTGCTGCGTATCTACACAGATCCATTCTGGGGTGCCCTTCCTCCTTTACCACATCCTTAGTAACTCCTGGAATGAAGCAGCAACATCTACCTGAAGTGTCACTACAGGGATTTAATAGAGTGGACATGACTATACCCTAGCTCAAAAATGCCATCAAAATCCAGGCATGTTGAGGCACCCTGTGATTGCAGCACTCAGGAAACTGAGGTTGGAGGACCTTAACTTAAAGGCAAATCCAGGCTACATGGGGAAACCGTGCTTAAAAAAATAAAGATTTCAGAAATAGGTTCGTGCAGATGCCTATGGCTCTTAGAAAAGGTGTAGCGTACATAACTATTCATCAGGGAAGAGAGTAACAGTTGTTCTAAAACAGCACTGTATATGAAAATAACAAATAATAACACCATCTAAAATACCAACCAAAGATTAGGACCCTACAGATAAATATTACAAATGATACAAAAATATTAATGAATTTCAGAGATACTGGACATGGTGCCATATGGCTCTAATTCCATTAGTGTGGGAAGAGCTGACTGGGGAGATTCAGGAGTCTGAGACTACATGATATATAGACATTTCCAGCTGACCTGGACCACATATTCAGATGCTGTTCAAACAAACAGGAAAATTTTTACACATAAAAATTTTCAAACATCAAAAAAGATACACAAAAAGTCTCATTGATTGTGTTTTAAAAGTACCTTGAATTATGCCTTTTATTGTTCCCCAATTAATATCTCATGAAACTACTACTACAGTGAAACATAATATTTGGGACAACCTGAAGCTGTGTTCTTGTGCCGTAGGTACTTATATTTGGCTCTAGAATATACTACCTCTTATTCCCTTTGAAAAACTTTTATAAGAATCCATTTATCAATAATTAATATGAAGTTTTAGTTCATTCCAATTAAAAAAAATAAACAAAGGGCATGTATCTACCCTTAATATTTGACAAGATATCCACAGTTCATATTTCAGTATAAAATACTGAAATCAACCAAGTCACTGTTGAAAAATACCCAAATGAGGAGACTTGTGTAAGCACCCACACTTACCTACTGGTCTAAAGTCACCTGACATATTAAATCAGGCCAGTTGGAGGGGCCACAGCACAACTGAGCCTGTGACAATGTGAATGTGTGTATGTGTGTGTTCTTTTTTTTTTTTTTAGAGCAATCAGAATTTTTAAACCTTTATCAGAAACAGAACATAATGACAATTGCCA
Source organism: Onychomys torridus (assembly GCF_903995425.1). Lineage (NCBI taxonomy): Eukaryota > Metazoa > Chordata > Mammalia > Rodentia > Cricetidae > Onychomys > Onychomys torridus. The sequence goes on along the minus strand of NC_050445.1, from coordinate 150,185,686 downwards.
GGATCAATACAATTGTAGGTGCCAGGACACAAATAAGTTTGCAAGGCATACAGTGTGCACAAGATTAATGTCTAAGACCAATTGTCCTGTCAAGTTTTCATGCTTCCTTAACTACTGAGGGAATATACAGAGAAACACAAAGTGGCTTGACTGTTTCATTGCCTGAGGGAGTGCATAGGTCTCTCAGGAACTGGAAGGCACACAGTGTCCCAGGTTCCATGGACTCTAACCTGAAAAGCCTATGATGCATGGCCAGCTACGCCAGGCCAGGTCCATGGGTCCCTGTAGACTTTCTGTATGTAGAAGCCAAAACCATTCTTTTAAAGATTTTCAAATTTTTATTAAGAAATATTTCATTCATTTTACATATCAATCACACATCCCCCTTTCAATTCCTTTCCCCTGTCTCACACAGACTTGACCCCCCAATCCACCTCCTCTGAAAAGGTAAGGCCTCCCAGGGGAAGTCAGCAGAGCCTCATACATGGGTTTGAGGCAGATCCAAGCCCCTCCTCCTGCATCAAGGCTGTGCAAGGTATCTCACCATAGGTAATGGGCTCCATAAAACCAGCTATGCGCCATCAAGGGTGGATCTTAATCCTACTGCCAGGGTGTCCCTTAAGCTGATAAAGCTACACCATTGCCTCGCTTATGCAGAGGGCCTAGTTCAGTCCTACAGAGACTCTACAGCTGTTGGTCTAAAGTTTATGAGTTCCTACTGGCTTGGTTTGGTTGTCTCTGTAGGTTTCCCCACTACAATGTTGACCCCCCCTTGTTCATACAATCCCCCTTCTCTGTCTTTGATTGGACTGGAGCTCGGCTGGTGCTTAGCTGTGGATCTCTGCATCTGCTTTCATCAGTTACTGGATGAAGGCTCTATGATGACAGGGTATTCACTAGTCTGATTATTGGGGTAAGCCAGCTCAAGCACCCAGAGCTGGATTTTTTTTTTTTTTTTTTTTGTGTGTGTGTGTGTGTGTGTGTGTGTGTGTGTGTGTGTGAGACACTTTTTATATGTCTGGTACCCAAGAAACCTCAAAGATGGCGACAGATAACCTGGAACTGAAGTTAAAGATGATTGTGTACTACCACTTTGTTGCTGAGAACTGAACCCAAGTCCTCTGGAAGAGCCTTAAACACTCTAAAACATTAAGCCATTTCTTCAGCTGTTGAAATCATTTTTAATAAAACTTAATGCAATGTAGCTTTGGTACAGGCAGAGAGAAATTGACAAACAGGTGAAAATCTACTCTATAGATGGGCTACTATAGCACAGCAGTTGTGATATTTCAATTCAGTCAGTAAAAGAGCAGCATCTTAAAAAGCATCCTCAATTAATTTGAGGGAAAGAAAATTGGTTTCACTGCCTCTTGTTAAACAAAAAAAAACAATTCTAAATATCTCAAGAAAGAAAAGTGAAAAGAAACAGTTAAAACTGTTAAAACAAAAAATAAGGCCGGGCGGTGGTGGCGCATGCCTGTAATCCCAGCACTCGGGAGGCAGAGGCAGGCAGGTCTCTGTGAATTCGAGACCAGCCTGGGCTACCAAGCGAGTTCCAGGCAAGGCGCAAAGCTGCACAGAGAAACCCTGTCTCGAAAAAAACAAACAAACAAACAATAATAATAATAATAATAATAATAATAATAATAATAAAATAAAAAATAAAAATAAATTAAAAAATAGTAACTTTAGGACTTCAGAATATAAAATTATTTTATACTAAAACCACTAATCATGTTCACTAGGAACTGAAGAATTGACTTGGTAGTTAAGAACACTTGATGTTTTTACAGAGATCTGGAACACAGTTCCCAGCATCCAAACTGAGCCACCTTTAGCTCTAGCTGGAGGAGAGTTGACATCCTCTTCTGACTTCTTCAGGCACCCACACACATGTGTGCATGCATACACACATACACATAAATAAAAGTAAAATAAATCTAAAAATTATGCCATAAAGGAATATACGAACATATTTACTACATTGAAAATAATTTTGGTATTCTTGAAAACAATACAAGATGATCAGGAAATCACACTTGCTGTGAACATAATTAAGCAATAATTACTGATACAAAATATTCCTTCCAGTCAGTAAGATATACACCACAGTCTAAGATGGAAAGTACACTTGGCTCAGTGATCTGCAAACATTTTAAAATGTAGGAATTTGAATTGTTTCCCACCTTATAGACAGCACTTCAATACTTAAAAAACATAAATTTAACAAGGTAACATATCTATAAAGCTGACAAGACAAAGGTCTGTTGATATTATTTTTAAAACTGGTAAAGATATAGAATGATAGTCCTCATAACTTGCTAGTGCACTTGAAGGGAAGAGTGGGGATAAGCTATCTTTAATGCCATTTCCACAATGAGGGTGAGACATGCTGCACTGGTAGAGAAGCGAGACACAGAGCCAAAGTGTGTTTGACTTTAAAGCATCCATTTACTTCTTCTAAGAAATGGAATTCTGTCATGTTTTAAGCATTCGATATTGAATCACTGAAAAAGTTTTCATCATTCTCTTCTTTCATTTGATAGAAATGCCATTTTGATAGTGATCTCTACAGAGCTGAGTTGTTTATAAGAGAAATATCCTTACATTTAAAATGCATGGGTCTTGAAAACAAAGATGCCAATGTGAAATTGAGTTCTGCCCAGTTCTTTAGACTGCATATGGAAGAGAGACTCTGTGTGTTCTCTCTGCATACCTTGTAATTAAAATACAAGCCTATGTGGTATTTAAAGCAGGTGTGAGCTCAAACTGTTAATTGCACCATAAATTCAGTCTCTTGCACCTGAAGAGAATTCGTTCATATGCACATTTTCAAACATATTATAAAAGAATTGCCAACATATGCTGTGCATTCTCCACTATTAAGTCACAGAACAGGCAACAGCCATTCAGCAGAGTAAGTGTGATGCAGGTGTTAAGCGGCATCACAGATGTGATAAGACTCAGAAAGAACTGTAATTCAGCACAGCAGGTAGAATTATTTCATAGAAACTTTCTTTCAAACTCTTCTATATAGTATAAGATCATGCAGTTGATGTTATTATCAAGATTGTGTTAAAGGGAGGCAAATTAAAAGAGAGTTAAAGAGTAAGTAATCTACTTCCATAAGGTTGGAAGTTAAAGTTTTCTTTTGAAGTTCTGAACTATTCCTTGAACTTTGATAAAACTTTGATAAACCTGTTTATCACCAGGAAAGCAATCATTTCTCCAAGAGATCTTGATGTTAGATGTTCTGACGTTTACACCTATCTGTTACCTCAAAGAACTCTTCTAGTAAAAAGGTAATGAACTCAGGAAATTATTACATGGAAAAGGTAAAATTCACTCCAGTTATTTTTAACACAATATTTAAAGTAGGTTGAAATACAATGAAACCAGACTAATGAAAAAATTTTAAAATTTGAATAATTTTAAATTCTTTAAATTGTGTAGACTTTAAAATCTAAGGTCAGATATTCCTTAGACATAAGATTTTGCCCTTTTAAAATTCCATTGGGTCTCAGCCAATGACCTATTAAGACCTCAAACCCTTTGTGGATTGTTTAGGCCAGATTCCTGGGGGACTGTAGTCCACGCCTGTGATGTTGCTTCAGGAATTGCTTTGGGTCAGAGAAACAAATGCCAACATCTAAGCCAAGCATTGACTTAAAAGTAGTTATGCCATAATATGAGCTACACAAGACTGTACAGGAAGGCAGTTTATAGATTAGGGGGAAAAGAGCTTATTATAGTAAAACGTATAAGTAAAAATAAGCAGGATCAAATATACTAAAGGTAAGGCAAAATTAATATGAAAGGAATTATATAAAGTAAACTTCACAGTAAGAATTTCATCATCCTGTGACCCATTCAATAAATGTCTAACATCATTTGTCACCTTGACTGGACCGTACATATAGATATTTGCTCAAAAATTTTTCTGGATGTTTCTGTGGCGATGTTATTTCCTCACATGAGATTAACTTTTAAATCAGTGAAGCCTGAGTGGAGGGCTTTGTCCTCCATGAAACAGATTGATCTCATTCAATCACTGAAAGACACAATAGAACAAAACCTCCCTTCCCTGAGGACCAAAGAATTCTGGCAGCAGATGCCCTCAGATGTGAACTGCAATCCTGGCTGTTCCTTGAGCTTCCAGCCTTCCAGTCACATGGCAGTTCTTGCCAGTCTCCATAAATATATGAACCAATTTTCAAAAATAAATTTCTCATAAAATCATACAATAATATTATTGAGCTTTGCTTCTATTCCTCCCTCACTCTTTCCTTGCTCTCCCCGTGTGTGTGTGTGTGTGTGTGTGTGTGTGTGTGTGTGTGTGTGTGTGTGTGTGTGGAAAACTGCTTTTGGTACCAGAGGTGTTGCTTTAAGTGAGAACCTTAATTATGAATGCATCATTTATATTTCTACAGAAAAATAAAAGCAATAAGAAGACAGATACAAAGATGAGATGAATAAGTGGATATAAGGAAGACAGAAGTAGATGATAAATTATAAACAATAGTTTATATACACAAAAATAGATACATAGGTAGCTAGATATAAGATAGATGATAGATGATAAAAAGATAGATGATGATGATAGATAGATAGATAGATAGATAGATAGACAAAAAGGAATTTATTAGGTAGATTGCCCTATAGGACTAAGGAGGCTGAGGATATTCACCAAAGGTCAACTACAAGCTATAGAGAACAGAGTCTAAGTCAAAGGGTCTCAGAACTTGAAAAACTGAGGTTACAGCTCTCAGTGTAAGTTTTAAGAATTCAGGATACTTCTGATGCTCAGCAAAGAACACATTAAAGAATACAGTGTATGTGTGGCATTGTGTTCCCCAAAATATTATGCAGGCTAAAAAACTTATCTGGGCTCAAAGAACAGGATGGCCACAATATTAAACATGAGGATAGGCAGTGGTACCACACATCTTTAATCCTAGCATTTCAGAGACAGAAATACCCTTGGATCTCTGAGTTCAAGGCCACATTAGAAACAGCCAGGCATGGTGACACATGCCTTTAATCCCAGAAATCCAGCCTTTAATCCCAGGGAGTGACAGGAGAAAGAGAAAGATATATAAGGTGTGAAGACCAGAAACTAGCAGCATTTGGCTGGTTAAGCATTCAGGCTTTCCAGCAGCAGTTCAGCTGAGAGCCATTGGGATGAGGACACAGAAGTTTGTACTCTGAGGAAACAAGACCAGCTGAGGAACTGGCGAGGTAAAGTAGCTGTGGCCTGTTATGTCTCTCTGATCTTCCAGCATTCACCCCAATAACTGGCCTCAGGTTCTATTTTATTAATAAGACCTGATAAGAATCCTGCTACATGTATGGTTTAAGATTCCGGGATACTTCTGATGCTCAGCAAAGAACACATTAGCTTAGTGAGTGAGTACACATGACTGACTTCCACATAGCCACCCTGCTGAGCATCTAACCACTGCATCCTTAACACAGTAGCATTCTCTCAGGTGATCAGCCAGTTCTTTCATAGCAAACTGATGACATATGATCACAATTGTCACAAAATGAGCAGGGCTGTTGGCACTGTTTCTTTTTGTTGTTGTTGTTGTTTGTTTGTTTGTTTGTTTGTTTTGTTTTGTTTTTAAATTTTTCCTCTCTGTTTAAAATTTGCTTCCCTTGTATGATAGGCTTTTGCCTAAACCACTATGTCCACTTTATAGAGCACAATATCCATGGTTGTTTTATTATCTGTGGCACTTCCTTCACTGTAAATTAATATTCATATTTAAGGAATGTTCTCTTATCCTGAAGCAGCTGGTTTGACAGAACGGTGGCACAACCTTTTAAAGATTCAGTTACTGTGCCAAATGCATGGCAGTAACTTGTGGGCAGGGGCAAGAGTTTCTAGAAGTCACAAAATTAGAGTCCAACATATGGTCTGGTCTCTCACACATAGAATTCAAAACTCTAGGAATCAAGAATGGAAATAAGAGAAACATTGCTAAATGTTATGTCTAATGATTCAGTGACAAAATCTTTACTTCTTATTCTCATCCATTGTAGTCCTGCTTATAAAGACTTCCATGAGGGATCACATAAACATTCCTTTAAACTGAAAGTGAAGATTTACTCCAGTGCTCTGGGCTCCTTGTCGTTTTAAATCAACAGGTAAGTAAGGGAGCTACTGTACAGATGGACATGATGAGGTCAGAATACCAACTGGACAGTTCCTCCACAGTTAATGTCATACAAGATCTGCTGGGACAGTTTTTGCTATTACCATATCTTGTCATTAAGGTCAATGGAATTCTACAACAACCCATCTGGTCAGATTTCTAGTGGCCCAGAGTCAGAAAAAAAATAGGCTTGAATTGCTCTGGTAAACGACAAAACACAAACATTTGGATAACATCTTAAGAGGCGTGGAAGCAGAAGATGGCACTTACTAACTCCGGCAATAACTGGTTAGTAGTAGAAATAAGTGTTATACGACCGTTGACTATTTCTTCACTATTCTGGTGGGATAATCACACAATAGATTAATTAAAATTAAACCCTTTTTCTCTTTTTGTCTCTTTCTTTGAAGTACAATTTCTTTGGATAATTCTAATAACTATCTACTACCTGAAGTGACTCATCCAGTCTGAGTTTCAAGGTGAAAACATAGAAGGTAAATGTCCAGACAAAATTAACAAGATATAGTCTTATTGTATCTGACTGTCACATGAATTGGCAGAGTCTGGTGCGGTAAGTAATCTTCGTGGTCAACTTGATTCCCCTGGGAAGAGGGTAGTTCAGCTAAAGAACCATCTCCATCAGATTGGCCTGTGGGCATTTTCTTGATGCTACTTTGATGGAAGAGCCGATACTCCTGTGTTCTATAAGGAAGGCCGCTGTGCAAATGCAAAGGGAGCAAGCCTGTCAGCCTCATTTCTCCATGGTCTGTGCTTCAGTTTCTGCCTCTAGGTCATTCCCTGCCTTAGTTCCCACCCTAGCTTCTACCATTTCCTCTTCAACGTGCTTTTGATCAGTGTTTTATCGCAGCAATACAAAGCAAACTGGAAGAAAATTGATTCCAGAGTGGTATTGTTGCTGTGAGGCACAGGTCTATGTTGTTTGGGGGAAGGGTTGGGGGGATTTTGGAGCTTTTGTCTAGACAGCCATGGAGTAATGGGGGTGAGGGCTGTTCTGTGGGGACTTGGAAGACAAGAGTGCTGAAAGAAATGTAGATGATGGAGAGCCGGCTTGTGAGATGTAGAGGGAGGCGAACTCAATTTCTTTGTGTGATATATTTAAATCGAGATTCTGTGGAAGTGAAACTTTCTGTGCTTTCTTAGGGTAGAGGATGCTGGTTAAAAATCACCCTTTTTTGATACAAGAAGATCATCATTACAGTTGAATCATTTGGGAATCATTTTCTCAGGATCAGCCCACAGAAACTATGGCCCAGCGGAGGCCAAGGATGTACATCAAACAGGGAGAACATAGCCTATTATCTCACATATAATATTGTTTGAGAGGAATGAAGGAGACATGGAGACGGGGTAAAACTTGGTACATTACATCAGGTTGGAGTGTCCCTGAAAGGAGGCCTGAAGAGTTCATTAGTGAAAGTACAGCCTCTGTTGCAATGGAGACTCTTGCCACATTGGAGATGTCAGGACCATGGATGACTTGGAAGGCAGGTGGCAGGTGTGGAATGAAGCTGCCTGAGCCAGGAGATATGCTCTGTGGGCTGTGAATAGCAGAGTTGGAGAAGTTAAGCTATACTTGCCCTTCAGCTCCCTGATGATCATGAGTGAGTTCCACATTCCAGATATTAAACCACAATATTTAGAAATATACTGCCGGAGCTCCAGGTGGTGGTGGCTCATGACTTTAATCCCAGAATTTCTCATGTCTATATTAGTGAATGTTCAAAATAAAATATTCTTTTAATATTATATGAAAAATGTTTTCAGTTTTAAGAAACATTTGTAATTTGACTTCAGGCTTTCGATTAACACCATTTTCCCATTGTAATTATTCCAAAGTATTTTCACTGAGAGGAAAATAAAATTAAGGAAATTCTAGAAAAATATTTAACCTTGACAACTGTTGGAGGAAAACTGAATTAACCTTTTAAATATGTGTTATATTTAGTAATAATATAACTTCCATTGGAAATAGAGATCACACTATGACAGGACTTAAGCTCCTTGTTTTTCTTTATACAGTCCCTTTTCTTTTTCTAAATTCTTCCAGTGCCCATTACAATTAAAAATAGAAGGAACTTATACTAATTCCTCTTAGGAAATGAAAATACATAAAACTAAAGGGAAAGCCATGAAAATGATTGTCCCAAAGCTGGAGGTGGGGCTCAGTGCCAACCTGCTTTAAGAAGAGCTGGATATTCTCTCCCCAGACATAGGAAAAAAGAAAGACCCATTATTCTTGTTTCCATGTTACAATTATAAGACACATGCAAAATGGGAAACATTTCATAAGTTGGAGACTGTTGAACTGTTGAACATGGCACAGGAAACCTGTAGAGACAGGCTTCTGAGAAGCTACTAAATGATTTCCAAGTTCTAATATTTGTATTTCAGTGTCATCCCCTCTTTTACATTTCCATGGGTCAGATGTATTTGGAAAGTGCAATACACCAGAAGGGATGGCATGTGGCTGTTTAGACTAGGTTATCAAGGTCAAAGAACTTTAACATTCCTTTCTTTTGAACCACTCCCCCTGAATGAATCTAAGCATCGTGCTTTGAGGAGAGATCGGAAACAATATTGTTTCCTAAACTCCTTTGCAGATGCTTATGTCCCTGGTAAGCCTTCAGAACATAGTGACCCCATAGACTCAGCTGGGACCATGAATCAGAGACAACTACTTAACAACAAGCCCAGGGTTTGAACTTTCATAATTTGTGAAAGGAGGCAAATACCTGTGCTTGCAGTTGGTGAGTGTTAGGATATTTTCCTACGCTATAGCAGGTAACAAATTTAAAGTGAGTATTAATGTTTAAATAACAATGTATAATATCAGAGAGAGTTGCAGAACATATATCATCATAAAGTTCTGTTAAAATATCAGAAAGCATTAAACAAATTGTTATTCTGTATCAATTTGTAACACAGATGCTTTGATGACTGGAAAAGCAGCATAAGATTTGATCCCTGACTTCACTTTGAAATGAGAATATAAGCATGTAAGGAAGTCTTAGAAAATAATTTTGTTTTGGAAAGATAGATTGATGTAGCACATAACACTGCAGAGCAAAAACATCTTGATAGATTGAGTCAGAGAAGGTTTTGGGAAACAAATTGGTCTGAAACTTTATTTCAGTGTATATGTAATATTCACATGGAAAAAAGATAAAGTGTTCTTTAGAATATCATAATCAAATAAATAATGTTAGAAACAATGTATACATAATCACATCAATATGAATTTGTCTACTGTAAAGGCTCAGACTTGGGAAATAAATGCAGATTGATAAGGAAGTCTTACAGAAAGGGCCTGAATGCCAGGCAGAATGTTTTGATTTTAATAGCATTCAGGGGACCCACAAATGATTTTAAACACTGAATACACCTTGACATTTCCACTAGTAGGCAGTTGGGTTTACTGCTAAAAGAATATATTGGATTATGGCACAGCCATAAGTCTTACCAAGCTCTTACTTGTCTTGAGCAGAAATGAGTCTTCTCCTAATGTTTCATAATTTATTTTATTTATATAACACAAAAGAATTACCAGGAAACATAGAATTTTTGTATTAGAATAGAAGATATCCCACTTGAATCTGGTGAAATCTAACTGCTCAACTGATTTTTACAACTTCACATAAAGAATTGCTATATATCCCATGCTTAAATAACACACTGGGTTTTTTTTTTTTAATTTGTTTTCTTAAAAAAAGAAAAGAGTTTTATTGGGTAGTGCGGAATAGCATAAAATTCACCAGATAACCAAATATGACCTCAAACTCATACTCAGCTTTGTATCTTTTTTGGTATTATATTTAATATCCCTTACACAGCTCAGCATATACTTTAAAAAACAAGGGCTTATTCTTTTTCATGTTATAAGGATACATTCAAAGAATTAAATTTGGGATCCTGAGTTTAGCTTCTGTTTGCATCTTGTTGAAAACACCAACATTGTTAATCTAATTTCTCATTATTCCAAAAATGAGACCAAAGACTTAACAAAACTTTTCTCTACTAAGCAAACATGGTAAACTGTTCACAAAACTAATTGTCAGCCATGCATCATATTTTGCTTTTGCTTTTCTTGTTTTGTACTAAATGAACATTATCAATATAAGAAATATATATTACCTCTCTTTTTTCCCCAGAAAGGTTGGTATCCTTTGGGTTATATTTTTCTCACCTGCTTCTCTTTTATTACAGTTGTATATCTAAAAATTAAATCCCATGGATCCTCAAGCTTTATGTCATTTATTTTCTGTCATGTTCATTGAGACTACGTACTCTCAGCCTCAATGTTAAGTGTGTTTGTTTTTGTCATATCTGAAGTAAACAGCCACACAGGATGGGGTTAAGGTAGCAAAACACAATAAAGTTTCATTTGATGTCCCCCTATTATTTGAGGGAAATTAATTGTTTACACTAATTATAGTTATTTTCAACATACTATTTAATGTGATTTTGATAATATTTGTGTAACAATCATTACATTTTAGATGTAGAAGTGGTAGCTCATTACTGAATTGAGAATTGGCTAAAAAACTGGAGTTCTATTATTTTATTGGAATTTATCACTCTACTAGATAATAACCTGAATAAAATAACATAGTGTACTGTCTTTCATATCTGCCTTCTCTAACATCATTATATGTAGTTAGGATTCCACTGAATTATTATTCACACATATATTGCATTTTTGTTGCTGAACAGTCTCTGGTCATGGCTGTACTAATATTGGTTTATTCACTCACTAGTTAATTACCTTATTGTTTAGAGTTTGAAGCTATGATGGATTGTCCTGCTATGACTATTCCAAAGCAGGTCATTGCATGATTATGTATGTATGGTAATGTATATGTACATATATATGAATATTTCAAGTATCTTAGAAATATCCATGGGATTTTCTCTTAATACGGTCAGGATACATATTCACTTTTCTAATTCTTCATCAAACTATTTTCCAAACAGTCCATATTGGTCTTGTGAGATGATTGTAAAAATGATGCATCTTAGATGACTTAGCAATAGAACATGCATGTTGCGGTACCCTGGAGGTTCTGTACCTAAAATGAGGTTGATGCTGGGTTGCATTCTCCTAAAAGCTGTGAGGGAGTTCTGCAAGGCATCTCCATCAGCACGTGGACAGCTGCCCTCTCCTGTCTCTTTCCACTGTTTCCATCTGTCTCTGTCCTTGTGCACTAATTCTCTCTTTTTTGTTTTATGATGGCAGAAGTCATACTGAATCAGGTCCTATCTTAATGACCTCCTTATTAATTAGATCTGCAATGGTCACAATTAAACCCACAGCTGTGTGTGCATTGTTTAGCCCTCTCATCAACTTTGCAGGAGATTTTCACTAATTCTGTACCCAAATCAGCACAGAATTCTTTTTTAATTTATTCTTTATTGATTATTTGAGAATCTTACCTCACACACTCCTATCGTGCTCACCTCCCAGTCCTTCCATGTCCACCCCACTCCTTGTGATCCCACAAAAAGAAATCCAAGTAGATTTTGTGGTGTCCACATAGTTCTAGTATCCAGGCCCCCCAAGGGAAGGTGATTCTTTTTCCTCCTGTACCTCTGCTGCAATCATCAACTGTGGAGAGCAGTGTAGTGGCTGGTGAAGGATGGGGCCAGCTTTCTTGTGCCCATGGCACTGCCTGTGCTGCAGCCAGCTTAGTACAACCTAATGATATCAACATGGCTTCCAGCAGCAGCCCAGCCCTTGGACACCCAAATGACTTTCAGTGCTAACACAGGTAGCAACCACCAACACGGTCCTTGTGCCTGACAGGATCACTGACCCACTCATGACCCTAGTGGGTGCATGGACCTGGGGCCTCAACATGGCCTCTAGGGGAGTGACCAAAGTGAACCTGACAGACTAAAGTAACAATTGCATCGAGGTCCGATTAGCTGAACGAAAGCACTGTATGTACTCATTATCTTTTTGACAACTTGACACAAGTGCAATCATATGAGAAGAGGGAACCTCAGCTAAGAAACTGCCCCCATCAGATTAGTAAATAAATAAGTCTGTGTGATATTTTCATGATTAATGATCAACATGGAAGGGCACAGCCCACTGTGGGCAGTAATGCATCAGGTATGACTTCCTGGGGTGTATTCAGAAATATTGCCCTATGAAACATTGTTATTAGCCTTTGATACAAAATAAGTGTATGAAAATACTATCAATTTTTTTTACTAGCTTAGAATTTTAATTATTTTTATCCTCTTATTTTACATGTATTAGTGTTTGCCTGCCAAGTATCTCTATGAATAACATGCATGTAGTAAGTCCCAGGGGAGACAGAAGAGGGCAGTGGATGCCCTGGAACTATAGTGGTAGATGGCTGTGAACTGCCATTTAGGTGCTGGGAACCTACTCCAGAGAAGCCAGTGTTCTTAACTATTGAGCCATCTTTCCAGCCCTGATTTCCAATTTATATACATAGACTTTTAGATTTGGGAATTAATGTTTTAGTTTGAGATTTTAATCTAGTCACTCAGAAATTTAACATGATCGTGCATACTTGAATTTTTCCAATATTAAAAAATTAAATGTTTAGATTAAATGAATGACCTCTCATATAAAAGTTCTATTTGCTTAAATTTCATAATGAAGACCTCTAAATTCTAATTCTCAGCTAGTTTTTGAACTAAAAGTTTATAATTTGAGGAGTTCTCTTGGGCATTTTTATGTGTTTCAGGTCTTTTCTGAGAGGGAATTTTGTGTATGTGTGTTCCTATGTACAGCTCTGTTGAAATGACAAGAATAACAACCAAAAAAATGTCATTCTTTGCTTGCCATCACTGATAACCTAATGCCAAATTCTAGGAACAAAGTACATCAACTTCTCTTTCTTTGCTTACACACTTAGTTTTTAAGTTATGGGTATCTTATATCACAGCTTCTGTGTATGGTATGGATATCTTATATCACTTCTATGCACGGTATGGATATCTTTTTGTTTTTTGTTTTTTGATACAGGGTTTCTCTGTGTAGCTTTGTGCCTTTCCTGGAACTCGCTTTGGAGACCAGACTGGCCTCGAACTCACAGAGATCTGCCTGCCTCTGCCTCCTGAGTGCTGGGATTACAGTCATGCGCCACTACCGCCTGGTTGGATATCTTATATCACTACTTCTGTGTATGGTATGATATCTGGTATCACTGCTTCTGTGTATGGTATAGATATCTTGCATCACTGCTTCTGTGTATGGTATAGATATCTGGTATCACTGCTTCTGTGTATGGTATGATATCTGGTATCACTGCTTCTGTATATGGTATGATATCTTGCATCACTGCTTCTGTGTATGGTATGATATCTGGTATCACTATTTCTGTATATGGTATTGGTATCATATATAACTGTTTCTGTGTATGGTATAGATATCTGGTATCACTGCTTCTGTGTGTGGTATTGGTATCATATATAACTGTTTCTGTGTATGGTATAGATATCTTGCATCACTGCTTCTGTGTATGGTATGATATCTGGTATCTATCACTGCTTCTGTGTATGGTATGATATCTGGTATCACTGCTTCTGTGTATGGTATAGATATGTTGTATCACTGCTTCTGTGTATGGTATAGATATGTTGTATCACTGCTTCTGTGTATGGTATAGATATGTTGTATCACTGCTTCTCTGTATGGTATAGATATCTGGTATCACTGCTTCTGTGTATGGTATAGATATCTGGTATCACTGCTTCTGTGTATGGTATGATATCTGGTATCACTGCTTCTGTAGACTGAAACAGTTCTATATAGAGGAAAGCAGGGTAAAGACAAAGCTTCTAAAAGTGATATTTACATGTATTTGATACTTGTCAGTTAGCCTTTCCTGGCGAAATGTGAGAATGGTCAACTGAACAAGATGGAAATACCTATTCAGTATTCTTTATTATAGATCAGACAAAGACATAAAGCATTCAACGTATTATGAGTCCATTACTAATTTGTAGTTGTTCTCTCAGTCTTCATCATATTTTAAGAAATAGTGAGATTCAAGGAGAGATAAAAGTTGGTAATGCTACAGATTCTTACCAGATTTTATCTTTTGTTTAAAGGAGACAAAGCATAATGAAAATAAACAGCAGACACAGAATGAATACATCCACCCTCTTCAGCAGCTAATCATGGGACTTGGGAATGAACATTATAATTAGCATATTTCTACCATGTTTTTTCTCCCTCCTTTTAGTTTTTTTATATTTAGCTATCTAGTAGTCATGTAAAATTCAATTTTTTAATTCCTTCTAGTGAAAATTGAAGCTGGGCAATGGTAGAGCAAGCCTTTAATCCCAGCACTTGGGAAGCAGAGGCAGGCAGATCTTTGTGAGTTCGAGGCCAGCCTGGTCTACAGAGCAAGATCCAGGAAAGGTGCAAAGCTACACAGAGAAACCCTGTCTTGAAAAACAACAACAAAAATTTAAAAAAATTGTAATCAACATGATGCTCATTATATTGTTGTTATTTGATTACCTACAAATTTAAAGATTCAAATGTTTCAGAAATTTTAGAATAATCTGCCATGTTTTTGGTTCTATATGTATTCTGGGTAGGTTATTTTTTAAACATGAGGCTGATGAAGTAAGAAACCCAGATATGTTTCAAACATTTGATATTTTCAACTATTAAATAGGCATTATTCATTCTGATTACAAATTAGTATAAATTAAGATGAATATTTTTATATGAAAATAAGAGCAAGTCTACTAAGAAACTACTGAAGGAATTTTTATGAAATGATATGCTTCTACTTTATCTGTAATATTGATCGATGAGACCTTTGCCTATATAGATAAGTGAGCATCGCCCTTGATATGGGGGATATTATTATTAATGTGCTCATTGATTTGGTCATATGTTGGGATAGTACATAACAATTAGACCTGTGGAGTTCATCAAAAGGTGCTGTTCAGACCTCTAGCTATGGGGAGCATCATTAACTAAGCCTCCAGCTGCTTGCATTCTGGATCCACCATGACATTTTCCCAGAGGTCACACTTCCCCCAGGTTGCTGCCACCAATTATCAGGAGGAGTGAACTCATGACCAGGACCACTGCTGTGAGACACCAGGTCCCTATAAATGGACATGTTGGCATTTAAGGGCTCTTAAGTGGTCTCACTGACACTTCCTGGGACTGTAGTGTATGTAGTCTCTGATCCTTCACACAGTTTTCTCTTCAAGTTTGCACTGCTGTTGGCATTTTCTCTATTCTTCATCCTTTCTTGGAGTTTCTCTAAATACTTCTCTTAGACTTCTATTTAATCTTGGCCCAGGCTTCTTTGAGAACAGCACAAGTATATTTGAGTGTGGCATTTACTAATTTAACATATTGCACTAAATACGGGTATACTATGATTTAGAGATAATTCTGAATACTGAGGATACAAGCACCATGCACAACACCTGGTACTGAAAGATTTACATTAGAGTGAGAGATAAATATAAACAAAACAAATAGCATGTCAGGTGTGAATAAACTCTAAACATTCATCCAATGCAATTGCAAGAGCAGAACATGCACATATGAAAAACAAAATATTTTCAATCCAAACAATAACATTGGCAAGACTTTTATAAGTTTGTTTTGAAACAATTGATGTGCTGGGTTCAATGCCAACTTGACACAATGGAGAATTGCCTAAGAAAGGAATTTCAAAGAGGAATTGTCTGGGTAGAATGACCCATGCAGATGTCTGTGAGGGTTGTCCAATTGTTAATTAAGATAGGAAGGCCAAACTCTGAATGTGGCTGCACCATTCTGTGAACTGGGCACTGAACTGCCAAAGACTAAAAGAAGTTTGCTCAACATGAGAAGCAAGCAAGCATTTCTCTCAGCTCTTCACTCTGCATGTGTGGGTTGAGTTCCTACCTTGACTTGCCTGAACTGATGGACTGTAACTTGGAACTGAAAGCCAAATAAATCCTTTCTTCACTAGGTTGCTTTTGTCAGGCAATTTCATCACAGAATTTAAACTAGAACAATGGACAAACAGCAAGCAAACTCTAAATAGGGTAGAATAGGAAAGGGAGGAAGAGAGGTATGAGGAGCAGGGTGTGACATCAGCAGCTACATGGAGAGTCAAGTAAGCTTAATAACACTTTGTGTCTTATTCTACAGAATCTGTATTACACCTTAATTATCTCTGTGCATTGGGATATCACACAATAGTCCAGTGCCTGTCCAAAACTCAAGATACCTTCACTGGGTGCCTAACAGATAACAAATTAATTAACTAACCAGGTAAATAAATAAATGAATGAATGAATAAATAAATAAATAAATGCATGAATAAATAAATAAATGAGTAAATAAATAAATAATGATAAATGTTGGAAGGACAAAAAAAAAACAGAGAGGACTAGAGAATGAGGTAAGAAAATACATCAATGTTCTTTCAAG
Source organism: Onychomys torridus (assembly GCF_903995425.1). Lineage (NCBI taxonomy): Eukaryota > Metazoa > Chordata > Mammalia > Rodentia > Cricetidae > Onychomys > Onychomys torridus. The sequence continues at coordinate 150,169,075 of NC_050445.1, read as the reverse complement.
AAATGATGCTCTGGAGCCATACAAGTTTACAGATGTACAGATAAGAACTGGGAAACTATGGATATATGTTCTGGAAACATAGCCTATAGGATTTCCTTTTGTGGATAGGATGTACTGTTGAATTAAACAAAAAGAGTTCAAGCTGCACAACTGCCTCACTTATCCAGAGGGCCTAGTCCAGTACCATGGGGGCTTCTCAGCTATTGGTCCACAGTTCATGTATTTCCACTAGTTTGGCTAGTTGTCTGCGTAATTTTTCCAATCATGGTCTCAATATCTCTTGCTTATAGAATCCCTCCTCTATCTCATTGATTGGACTCCTGGAGTTCCACCTGGGCCCTGGTGGTGGATCTCTGCATCTGCTTCCATCAGTCACTGGGTGAGGGTTCTACGATGACAGTTTGGGTATTCAGCCATCAGATCACCAGAGTAGGTCAGCTCAGGCACGCTCTCAACAATTGCCAGTAGTCCATGGTGGATCATCTTTGTGGATTCTTGGGGACCTCTGTAACACTGCTTCTCCCTATTTCCATGGTGTCTTCCTTTATCATGGTATCTCTTTCTTTGTTCTCCCACTCTGTTCCAGATCCAGCTGGGATCTCCTGCTCCCCTAAGTGAGACAGTTGTTTAGCTTGAATTGTTTAGGGGACCCCTAGGCAGTGGGACTAGGACCTGTCCCTAGTGCATGAGCTTGCTTTTTGAAACCTAGTGCCTATGGTGAGACACTTTGCACAGCCTTGGTGCAGGGAGGAGGGGCTTGGACCTGCCTCAACTGAATGTACCAGACTCTGCTGATTCCCTACAGGAGATCTTACCTTGAAGGAGATGGGAATGGGGGGTTGGTTGGAGGGGGGCAGGCTGGAGTTTGGGAGGAGGGAGAACAGGGGAATCTGAGGTTGATTTGTAAAATGAATAGAAAATCTCTTAATTAAAAAAAAAAAAGAAACTACACTCTAAGTAGGAAGAGTGAACATATTTAAGAAGAATATAACTGGGAATAAGCTATCTAGGAATATTTGTACTATTGAAACTGTTTATAAACCTGAAATTAGATCAAAATAAACATTTATAATAAAATGAGAATAAAAGAGTTCAATGACATAATACATTTTGGTTTGCACGATTTTTTAAAATTCATTGTTGACTTAAATGTTTAAAACAGAAAAAAAAATATTTAAGTCATGTATTTTGGATATCTGTTAACTGCTAAATGGTCTGGAGTGCATATAAGAGGACAGCAATTAAGAACAAAGTCACTTTCTTTAATACAGAGGTTCATATCTCCTCCAGGTACTCTATACAACCTTTCTCCCAGACTCCCATTGATTCTCTTAGACTCAGTTAATGCTAAATTCTTCCTCCCTTTCTCTTTGTCCACTTTCCTGCATATTTTTCACAATATTTCATTTATTTTGTATCACCAGATTGTTTCCTATCTCTTTATTTCTCAATGGCAGACTGCCATCAGATTGAAATAAAAAATATGAAGGGTATTCAATAGAAATAAGAAGAGTCCTTTACCAAAAACAAGTTATCTGTAGCTGTGTGTACTTATATTTGGGTCCTCTATTCTACTCCCCTGATCAATGTGCCTATAGTTACATGCTGGCTTCATTAACAACATCTATAACATAATTTGAAGTCTGGAAAGATGATAGTTCCTACAGGATTCAACTTCTTTCCTCCCTCTCTCTCTTCCTCCCTCCCTCCTTCCCTCCCCTTCCTTTCTTTTCTTTTTTCCTTTCTTTCCCCCCACCCCTTTGGCTAATCTTTGTCTTTTGTTCTTTCACATACCTCTTTAGATTGTTTTTACTGTGTCTACGAAAAATGGCCCTGGAATTTTGTTTGGGACTGCACTGAATCTGTAGATCATGTTTGATAAGGCAGCCGTTTGACCTATGAGCATATGAGGTACCTTCCTCAAGTTCTTCAATTTCTAAAATTTTTCATCATAGAGGTTTTTCATTTCCATGGGTAAGTTTATTCCCAAGTACTTTGTTTTTAAGTTAGTTTTTGCAGTTTTTTCTTTTACACTTGAGATTACATTTACATGATTCTTGTCTTTCCCTTTGCTCCCTCCAAAGCCTGCCATATACCCCTCCTTGCTTGCTTTCAAATTCATGGCCCTTTTTTTGTTAATTGTTATTATATGCATATGTATGTATACATATATTTTCCTAAATACAACATTGTACTCCTAAATACAATGCTCAGTTTGTGTAAGGTTACTTGTATGTACATTTTCAGGACTGACCACTTGGCATTGACTAACTATTGTTGTGCTCTACCCTGTGGAAAATGATTTCTCCTGCTCTCCGCATTCCTTAGTTCCATGGAGTTTTTGTGTAAAGTTAAAGCCTCAGGCTATTGTAAATGAGATTGTTTCTCTGATTTCTTTTTCAGGATGATTGTCAAAGGTATAGAGGGTACTGATATTTGTGTGTGAATTTTGTATTCTGCCACTTTGCCGAAAGTGTTTATAAACACTAAGAGGGTTTTTTGTTGTTGTTGTTGTTGTTGTTTGTTTGTTTGTCTTTTTGTGGAGTCTTTAGTGTATCTTATATATAAATATTTTCTTCAGAAAGGGCTGCTTTGACTTTTCCTATTTGTATTCTTTTTATTTTCCTCTTTCATTTTATTGCTCTATCTAAGGCTCCAAGCACTGTATTGAATACAACTGGCAAGCGTAGAAACATGTATCTTGTTTCTGACACCACAGACTTTAGCTGCAGGACTTAGAGAAATCAGTCTCAAAATCACTCAGAAGTACCCTCCCTGCTGTCTGGCTTCCATAGTGTCAGAAAATGATTTGCAGTTTTCTGGGGAAGAAAATATATTGATTACCTCACCCAGTATTACACCCTGCAAGCTATAATACTGACCCCACCAGGATACACCCAATGATTCAATAGTGAAATGACTGTTATGGGGTAACCAACCACTTTCTGGCTGGATATGAGATGTTCATCACAGGAGAGAATTCATGCCTGTTAATGTAAACCTTGTCAAAATCCACAGCTGAGGAGATCATAAGGTATAGGGTCAGACATACTATTGTCATTTTGCTAATGTTCAGGTTGTAAAACTGCATTTAAATATTTGTGTTTGTACCCATAGAGCTATACTGCTCTCAGCCTTGGTAGAGGAAGGAAGGCTCTCTTTGGCAGCATGCAGCAGTCAGTATGGGGACTCATATCTGATCAAAGTGCTGGTATTAAACACTGGTCCTCCACCCTAAATGAGACATATTTATCACCACCCTACATAGATAACCTGACATTCATGAATAAGTAAACAGCACTGGAAAGATTTAATGCCTTATTCTTAAAAGAAAATTTAAAAAGATGACATGAAGTTGTGAGGTGACATTGGTACAAATACAGGAGAATGACAGGACAAAATGGTAGAGTTCTCATATTTTCTTGTACACATATGAAATTTTTAAGGAATAAAACAAGATGTGTTCTCAGTCAAGCAGTGGCAGCATACCCTTTTAATCACAGCACTTGGGAGGCAGAGGCAGGGAGATTTCTGAATTTGAGAGCAACTTGGTCTACAGAGCAATTTCTAGGACAGCCACAGCTACACAGAGAAACACTGTCACAAATAAGTAAATAAATATTAAATGACGTGTTCTTAATACAACATTATGGACCTGTCACCAGGGGATCAGGCAGACAGACAGACAGGTCTAAAACACTTGGGAACAACTAACATAATGCACTTAAATATAGGCTTTAACATAACTTGCCTTATGATATTATCATAATGTTGATATTTACTGATCATATTGTATAAAGTTAAAAAAACAATCCTATTGTACAAAGTTCAAAAAGTACTACTATGATTTTTTTCATATTGTGAAAGTACTATATGACATCTTTATCTTTATCTTTCTTTCTCATTTTTCCATTAAAACACAGTTCTGTTTTACTCAAGGACTTAAAGTTAGCTTGCTCAAATTTAAATTATCCCATTTATTTTCTAGCTATGTGCTCTATTAAAAGAGAGAAATAACACTATAAGATGTATGCCAGACTAAATCAATGAGGTAAATCCTTAATATCTATACCCATGTCAAAAGAAAAATGATCTCTTTAAACAAATGACAAAAGAAAACTGGCTTTCATTGCATCTGCATTAGGTTAGGGTAAGCTCTAATATCATATCTTTAAATGTAACCCTTTATTCTTAAGAAAATTTAGGTTTTGTTTTATAACTAAAACAGACTTTTTCAGATGTGGAATATGCATACTATTATTCTATGGAGATGTACAAATCTTTGTCAATAAAGCATAACATGTTTTTTTGTTTATCATTGAGAGAAACATTTTTGTCATCTTCATTCGCACCAAGATTGATGGTGACATTACTAACTCACTGGGCACAGCATCTTACTGTCGGAAATCTGCATTTAATGGAAGTCCTAGGAAGAGGACCTGGTATGTTCGCAGAGAACTGTGAATGTCAGAAGCATTTGTACAACTTCACGGCTGATCCTGTGCAGAGTAGCTACCTTGATGGAGACTTTGTACCTTGATATTGCCAACTTCCATGTCTATATGATGACCATTCTGTCTTTATCAAAACCTGATATGGACAGCATCTAGATATATAGGCTCCAATTTTTTCTTTAAAACAATATAACTAGTTTAACCCTTTTTGTAAGTACTTTTAAAGATATATTTATTGATATAAATATAAGTTATACACTTGATAATACTATAGAAAGAGAGAATCCTTTTCACAAGTAAAAAGGAAACCCACATATGTTTCAGTTTAACAAAATTAGATATTTTATTTATTCTTCTTGATTTTACAATGTTTTTACTTATGCTTCTTGAATTAAGTTTTACAATTGAAACGTGATGTCCCTTTTCTCTAAGATTGTTCCAAATTGCCTGAGAGCCTAGGTAGTATAGTGTGGAAAGCAATATATATTATTACTACATTCCTGACTCTTATAGAAAAGGAGGTTAATCTCAATATTCAAGATGGTAAACTACTATTTTTGTGTGTTTTTAAATAATCAAGAACTGTCATTAACATGCCTCCAAGACTAATAATACTTACTTGTTAAGAAGGTAAACATCAACCTCATACTATCCATTTATGATCAATACTATAATTAGGTTAATTTTTTCACATCACACTGTAAACCTTTTTACTTAGTGAAAAATTAAAATAATATTTTAAAACAAGACTTATAAAGTCTGACATTTAGTCTTCATTCTTACTTTGTTCAATGTTCTCAAATAGTCTTTTTAAAAGTTATTGCAGTATTTATGAAAAGATGGTATAGCTTACAGGTGAACAACATTTCCAGTCAGGAATATAGTACTAGAATTCATACAGTTGAACACAATTGCATCTTCCAAACATGAGCCTAATAACCTAGGTCCTGCTGCTGCAGAAGGTTCACACAAGAGGAGAGAAAGCAAAAGATACTAACTTAGAAAATCAAGATTGGGGATCTCAGGAAAGTAACTCTCATGGGAGGTTAGAAAGATGGTGTATATTTAGTTTGTATGAAAATTAGAAGTCAAATGTGTAGGATCCTTAAAGCCTGCAAGAAGGCACCATTGATGGCCATGCCAAAAAAAATCAAAAATGAAAAGGAGGAAAAGGAATCACTGAAGCCCCTTGAAGTGTGCTGTAGTGAATATTCTAGACTCCCAGGCAAACATAGAGGGACACTGTGGGATCAAAAGCAGAGCATGTTCCTTCTCATGTCTGAGTCCATCTGGAGCATCTTCTTTGTTTCTTGCAACTCCTCTTGCTATGCACAGTCATATGGAAAACAGTCTGTGCTACTTTGGATTGGACAATGGAGTCTGGCAGCTAATGTTCAAAAAAATAAAAAGATCTCAGAGACTGTGAAACAATAAATGTAATCTGTGAAATTAAAAATAGCTGCAAAATTATGGTTCAATATGTAGTAGGGAAAATCAAAACCCTCAAGAGATGAAACTAACACCATGGTCACTCAGAGAGCCCTGATTAAGTTCAGTGTGCTATGGACATCGCTTTGTATAAATAAAATGCTGTTTGGCCAGTGGCCAGACAGGAAGTATAGGCAGGACAAGAGAGAAGAGAATTCTGGGAGGTGGAAGGCTGGGGCAGAGAGACACTGCCAGCTGCCACCATGACAAGAAAGATGTAAGGTACTGGTAAGCCATGAGCCACGTGGCAAAGTACAGACTAGTAGAAACAGATTAATTTAAGATAGAAGAAGTAGATAACAAGAAGCCTGCCATGGCCATACAGTTTATAAGTAATATAAGCATCTGAGTGATTATTTTATACATGGGTTGTGGGACCTTGGGGGCTTGGTGGCACCTGGAGAGAAGCTCTCCAACTACATCAGTGGGTCACAAGCTAAACAAGGAGAAAAGAACATGGCAAATGGACCTGTAGGAAGGATGGGGCTTGACAGGGTTTGGAGGGAGACAAGAGAAGATGAGATAAGTATAATCACAATGCATTGTAGACATATATGATATGGTCAAAAATTTACTATTTTAAAAGGAAAAAAAAACAGTTTCATGTATCACAAAGCCTGGGATTCTGTCATGGTAAGTAGGTTATTTATTTGAGTTATTACAAAAGAGGGTAATAGCCAGGATTGGTAGCACATATCTTTAATCCCAGTGCTCCGGAGACAATGGCAGGAGGACCTCTGTAAGTACGAGGCAAATTTGGTCTATATTGCCATACATCAGCTAGGACTGCGACAGTGAGACCTTGTGTCAATGCAAAACAAAAACTACAACAACAAAACAGAAAAGCAAACAGGGTAATAGGGAAAAGGAAGACACCATTAACAAGTAATAGATGGATCACTGTAACCCACAAAATACTTCTGCAAAAGATAATCACTTTTCAGGGTCAGCCATCAAGAATGTTACATGACTATATATAAGTATGTATATATACATCATGTATAGATTGTTGCGTGTTTTCTATATGAATGATTTTTTTCTACATTTGAAAGAAAATATGTACTTATTGGAAAAGCTATATATCACACTCTTACTTTTGATGTTTCTCAAGTTTAGAAGCCTCCCCCCCCCACTGTGTACTCACAGAATCCACATCAGTTCTAAATAACAAATTTGAAGACTCTATCAAATTTTATTCAGATCAAGATCAATCTTTCTTTGCTTGATTTAAAAACATCAATCATGGCTATGCTACCATCTCCTTTCTGATAAATACCAAATCTCCTTTGAATTGCAGACTCATTTTCAATTGCCTTTTGCGATTGAAAACCTTCTATTGAAGGTTTGGAACATTGGATATGCTGGATGAATGAAAATCAGATATCTCCCAACAACACAATTCACCACCAAGCTTTCCCCTATGGCTAAAATTGTCTTTCAAAATTCATATACTGGGAATTTAATTCTTAATACATCAACACTGAGAAGTGGGGATAACTAGGGAGCTGTTTAGATCAAGAAGTCTCTCTTCTTGTAAATGTATACAAGCTGCTTTGAAAGGATCTGTCAGTGGGATTTCATGAAGGTTGCCTTTCTGCTGTCCCCTAGGTGAAGTCACAAGACAGCTTTCACACACACGGGTGCAGGTCCCTGAACACAAACTCAGACACAGACCATTGTCAGTCTGATGACTACAGTCTCCTAAATCACCACCGCAGTTTTCCCACCTTCTATGGTGTCAGGCTTTTTGACACATTTAGAACTGGGTTAAAAACATTGTTTTGGTATTTTTCTTTTGTTATTCCTAATTTGATATGAAGTTTTTCAATACAATGACTATTCTTTTTATCTATCCATAGATCATTGTGAATATTTAATTAATTTTATAAGTCCAAAACATGGGAAAATAAAGAAACTTCTATATTGATGATTTATTTCTAAATTTAAAGAAATATTTTGAGGCAAATCTATTACAATGTATCTGTTACCTGGATGCTATAGTCTGCCTTCCATATTGCTAAAATATCTTCCACCTTCCACAATGCTCACAGATTTTTCATGGGAAAATTATCTCATTGAATAAACTATTTTCTCAAAAATGGCTCAAACATCATTTTTTCATTAGTATATATATTGTTAGACCAGTTTGTGTGACTTGAGTAAGTTACTTTTAACAAAAGTTTTATTATAGAACAGCATGAAAAACATAACATTAAATGACTGAGTCAATGTCAAAAACAAAACAAATCCTATTGCCAATAAGTTTAAATAACAAGAACATATTGCTTACAAATAAGCGAGATGCTTCACAGAATAGACATATATTTTTGTTTTACATTTTTGAGATGGCCTTGAATTCCCCAGAGAAACTCCCATATCACAAGTACTGGCTTGTTTTCACTCCAGTCCTCAAGGGCTATTGTCAGTTTACAAATGCAATGTGCAGTGAACGATCCAGTTCTCCTTAAGGAAAGAAAGTGACAGCTTACTGTCAGGTCTATTGATGAGTCTACTGGGGAGGCCATCTTAGAAGATGCTTAATCTCTTGAAGTTTGTTTTTAAAGCCTTCTGCATTTACACCTTAGAGAAGGGTCCTATCATCTTGTTAATGATGACTGTCCACTTGTCACTAAGATATGACAAAAATGTGATGTGTTAATGGTACAAGGTGACTAGGCAAATAAATATGTGTGTGTGTTTCAATATATAATTAACTCAGGTTAGTGATTATGAAATCTAATATGTCAAAGTGAACAAAAAGTTGACAAAAAGAATTCATATTGATAAAAATGATGGTAAATTATCTGTTCTTACAGTGAAGAAGCTTGTCACTTTGGAGGGATCATACACACATACAAACATATGCTAAACCATCTCCTACAGGCAATATATAGTTAATACTCAACATTTGCAGTGTTCACTGTAAGGATCCACTGAATGATTTTTCATGTTAAAAACAATCAGATTTTTTTTCCTTATAGCCTTCAACAGGCATTAAAAAGGTATGAACATCTGGAACACACAAAGGAGAGAAAGTTAGTTAAAATAAATGAAATACTTTCAAAATTTCTCATGCCAAATACTTTCTTGTGAAATAATGAGCTTCAAAATTGTAATATTAGAAATGTTGTGGATCAGGAAACCCAAGACAAATCTGAACTGAACAAAATATCTAAATAATTAGCAAGGGCCACCTAAAATAGCATTTGAAAGTGACATTGATGATTTCAATCACCTGACTTTGGCTAACTGTGATTTAAAACACCATTTTTATGCAGATACCTGCTTCTCTTTTGTTACATCTTTCTAAGAGTTTGTCTATGGGTATTTCCTGTGGATTTTATTAAGACCCTCAATATGGTTTCCTATCTTCTGTGCTCAGTTATTAAGATGAAGATGGAGTTATATCATTTCTTTACAATTATTTATTTATTTTTTAATTATATATGTGTTTTAATTTTACACATCAGCCAAGGAGTCCCCTGTCCTCCCCCCTCCTGCCCCCACATTTCCCCCAGCCCCTCCCCTCCATTCCCATCTCTTCTAGGGCCAAGACTCCCCTGGGGATTCAGCTCAACCTGGTAGATTCAGTACAGGCAGGTTTAGTCTCCTCCTTCCAGACTGAGCAAAGTGTCCCTGCATAAGCCCAAGGTTCCAAACAGCCAGCTCATACACTAAGGATAGGTCTGGGTCCCACTGCCTGGGTGCCTCCCAAACAGTTTAGGCTATTCAATTGTCTCACTTATCTGGAGGGCCTGATCCAGTTGGGGGATCCACAGCTTTTGGTTCATAGTTCTTGTATTTCCATTAGTTTGGCTATTTGTCCCTGTGCTTTTTCCAATCTTGGTCTCAACAATTCACACTCTTACAGTCCCTCCTCTTTATTGACAATTGGAGTCCTGGCCAAGGAACAGACTAGACCCCGAAGATGGAGTTACATCTTAACAATACTGAATAATATAAAATGTAGACATCATGGCAGTAAGATTAGTAACACTAGAAAATAACTAGAAAATGGATTGGCATTATTTCTTTCATGAGAACACACATACACTCCAAGAAGAAGTGAGAGGAAGAGGAGGGAAAGAGAGAGAATCAAAATGAGGACACACTACACAATACAGTAAACCAACTTTTCTCAGTGTCCCCTAATAATTTGTCCTCTCTTCCTCCTGCCTGGCCTCTCTCTCTCTCTTTTCTTGTTATTGTACTGTTACCCTGCTGACAAATGATACCAGATCACTTTTGTCTTGTTATGTGTTCAGGATGTGGCCAGACAATTTCACTTTTTAAACAAAATTGCATGCATATTTTCAAGTGTGGGAGAAGGAAAGTGAAAATCCCCCAATCCTGTCTTTGGAATATCCCCTGAAGACCAGAAGTCCATTCCACTGTTGCAATTACAGTCCCATGGCTACTTGCCAAATACATCCATCAACGAAGTTCACTCCACAAATTTAACCATGAATATATCTGGCATAGTTCCTGGTTGTTGTGGATCACATAAGAACTAATTCACTCAAGTTTTCACCATATGAGAAAAAGTATGTTCAGGGTCTCAGTGGAAAGTACAGTATGATTACTTACAGGGAGCCAAGAAGCCTCTGCTATGTGAAAAGCTACCTCTTAATTCCTCTAAAGAGCACTTGCTCTGGTGAATTTTAATTGATTTAATTTGAGAAGGGGAAAAAAGAAACTCCACTATCAGTGGATTTAAAGAAAAAAAAAAACAGTGAGTAGACAAAAACAATGACATAATTTTTGTATGAGATAGATTCACATTTCATTCTTTCTTGACTGTTCTAATAAAGTATCAATCAAGATTTGTCAGATGCTGTCACTCCCTGCTCAGGGTGTTTCAACAGTGGTTACATTTTCTACAGTATAATCTAGTTAGTTTATTGTGCCAATTATATCTGACGTCTTGGTCACACCTCACCCCTGTGTACTGTGAGCTACCCACTCTTACCCATGTTCATAGACCTTTCTTAGCCTCTTGCCAAACAGCTTTTAAATTATTAATTTTATTGTTTCTTTAATCCCATATATCCCTTTAATGGAATCCCCCTCTTTCAAGTTTGCCCAGACTCATTTTGCTAATGAATGTCTCCACCTGCCACTCACCTCCAGTGTTCTCTAGCCCAGACACCTAATCTTTCTTTGTTCCATAGAGATTTCCACTTCCCACTTAGAATTCTTTATCTGATAAAGAATTCTTTATGTCTGTACTGAAATGTAAACCCAAATAAGTAGTTCTGGTAATATTTGATGGTACATGCCAAATATCTACCTATATTGCCACTTTGCATGGAGAATAAATGACTTGTTGATTTGAATTTTTATTTAGAGGAAATAATTTCTTTAAATACCATTTACTTTCACAAATGGAAAACACAAATGTAGCACACACAATCACAAGTGCACACACACACACACACACACACACACACACACACACACACAAACAAATACTTCCTATAAGCAATTGGTATGTTTAGCACTTCAATATTTCTTACTTCTAAAAATTAATGTAAAATTGATCAAAATACCTTTGCCATAGATTCTTACAACCTTTGGACCCCTGCTCTCAGTGACACTGTTACTAACACATTCAGTACTTAATTAAACTGTCTTTTTTAAATTAATAAAGAAAATTAAGACTGTGTCCCACTAAGAAGATCAGGCTGGCCTTGAACTTACTGAGACTGCTGTGCTTCCACCTTTTAGTTTTAGAATGAAACGCTGTGGTCACAGTACTTAGAAACTACTGTTGATCATTTTAAGTCACATGCTTATTATTGCTATTTATTACAAAGAACACAAGGAGTGAAACTTTGTAATGAATTTGTCAGAAATCATCTGAAAAACTAGAAAAACTTGATAAAGAATATTCCCCAAAGCAACCAAATATCTTTTCTTTGAAAACTCTAAAATTGTCCAATGTTAGAAAATGGAAATGTCAAATACATTCACTATGAAACTTCTTTCTGTGGTAACCAAAAACTGTGACTAAATTATGGGTAATTCACAGATATTTTTCCTTATAGAATATGAGGGAGATGGAGAAAGAGAAGGAAAGGCGGAAAGAAGAAGGGAGTCTTAATATATTCTTGCTTCTTTGCCATGTAGCCCAGAGTGGCTACTGAGAAAAGCAGAAACTGTATTTGACACTTTCTCAGTCATGCAGATACTGTTTTCATCTTTAACCGGTCTTAGCATGGATCTTTGTTACTCTCAGAAAGGGTGGGGCAGAGCATGGCTTTCTGCAAATAATCCAGGAATTGACTGAGTATTAGTTTTTGAGGCATTTGAAGTGAAGCTACAGAGAATAATACACATAAGTGGATGAGTGCTGGAAAGGAATGCACAAGCATCATAAGACAAATGGAAAGGTAAGGCTACATGTTGAGTAGAGACATCGGAACAAGAAGTAGTAAGTGAACTAAGAACACACTTCTAGTCTGGCTGTCTGTGTCGAACCAGCAAGGTCCCTTTTGTTTCATCCAAAGTCATCTGCAAAACCCAGTTTACATTTTTCTAAGAACTTAGGAATGGAATTATTCTTCTGGGGTTTTGCCTCTTTACCTCAAATGCTACTGATCATAGCCTAAGCAGAGTTCCACAAAACAGAGATAATTAATGCAAGTCAGGAGAAACAAGCATTTTTGGAAAATAAAGCTGAAAAATGTTTTATGAACACAGAAAGACACTTCCTTATGAGGCTAACAGGATTATAACTAATATATGGGATATTAGAATAAATTAAAAGCTAATCAGACTGCAAGGAGGAGAGAGAGGGACAACTTAACAGATAAAAACACTCCCTGCTCCTGCAGAAGTTGGGACCCTCATCCAGGGGCTGACCAACATCTGCCCCTCTAGTTCTGGTGAATCCTGAGCCCTCCTATGCTTCCTTGGAAAGGGCTGCACTCTAGTACAAACACTTACAAACATGCACATAATTAAAAAGAAAATAAATCTTAGAAAAATGCAAAGAAAGATTGTTCATAAAAAAGTTCAAATTTGCATTCAAACACAGAATGCTGAATGAAAACAAAACACAGTGATTCCTCAGACATAATGTCTTGGTTTCTTTTAAGTCTTTTTTTTTTTTTTTTTGTCTTTTTTGCAGTAAGTTAATCTCCTTAAAAATTGCTAAGCTTCCCAGGTACTAAAGAGGAAAAAAATAAGACATGTAGACAAGAGAGAAATTCTGAAACTCTGTGCAGGAAGCAAGGTCTTCAGAAGATAAATGTTACAAGCAAAATGATGAGAAAATTACAGCCTTGTTCTTTCCAGACCTGAGAGCCATTTACCACCCACCATGTCATTTCTGATGCAGACTCTCGCATTGCTTTGTTCTTCTGACTCAAAATAATTATTCCCTGTGTTTGTTACAGTAATAAAGATAATAGTAATTTGTTCTTAAGGCATTCGTTTGCTCCTAAGAGTTTAAACACTTTAGAGAAAACTCCCCCACTCATCTTCATAAGAGCCTTGCAAAGCAATGATATGGAGATAAATGGCCACAGAAGATGGCTAAAAGAAAATGATTCAACCTGGAGTGCTGAATTCTTATTCATCTTAGTTGTCTGAGCTGGAGAAATGGAGAGTACATCACCAATATAGACTTGAAATTCTCCCAAGATTCCAGATACGTTTTCTGTGATCTCTGAGGTAAATGGTATATTTTTATGGCTTGAAATTTTATCCAGACTTAAATTGAGATATATTGTCAAATTTTCTATCTAATGATATTTTACTGGAAGAATAAAACATATGATTCCTAAGGCTTTCGGCACAACTAGGAGCTGGGTCCATAGTTTAAATACACAGACTTGTTTAATATTCATGTTCCCCAACACAGTAAATTTCATGTGTTAATTAAGAAAATAATTAACAGGCTTTCTCAGGGCCAGTGTTTCAAGATCATCACATTTCAGGGACTAGAGATTTATCCTGACTGCTAAGAGCACACAATATGGAGGGTCTGAGTTGTGCTTCCTGTACCAGTGTCCAGGATGGGAGGCTCACAACTACCTGAAACCTCATCTCCAGATAATTCAATGCTTCATGGGCTTCCAAGGGCACCTGCACACATATGTACATGCCCTCACATACACTTAATTAAAGTTAAAATATAACTTTAAAAAGATTGTTGTATTTAAACATATTTAAAGTTCTCTGTAGTGGGTACCCATTCCAGCTTTGACCTGGAAGTTCCAGCCCCAATTGAGGCTTCCATAATGGTCACACCTACAAGGCAGGGCTGAGAGAGGACATTGAAGACCCGAGTTCCGGATGCCAGGGCTCTCTTGGTTCCCAGACCCTAGACGCTGGAGGTAGACCAAGCAGAGTTCTCCAGAGAACACCACCGGATTGGGCTACACCTTTCCCAGACCCTGCAATCTCCCTATCCCTTCACTGGGAAGACTTGAGATTTGCTATGTAAAAACAAAAAGAAAAAAAATGTTCTTCGAAAAGTACAATCTGCTGTTTGACACTTCTTTTTATCTGGTTTTAATCGGTTTGGATTTTGGTTGTTTTTTTTTTTTTTAATTTATTTATTTATTTTTATTCCTTCCTAACAAATCAAACTTGGGTTTTGGTAGATTGTAGTATCCGGGAAAGGTGTAGCACAGTCTGGAACTCAGGTCTTCAGCGTCCTCTCTCAGCCCCGCCTTGTAGGCATGACCATTACTGAAGCCTCAATGGGGGTTGAAACCTGCAGGTCAAAGCTAGAATGGCTACCCACTATAATTCTTTAAGCATAAGTTGTCTGTATGGGCATTTTCAGTGCTAGCAACACATAATACACAATTCTTTTACTAAATGAAAAACTAAAGATTGAATTTTCCAACTTCTCAGTTTGATTACTCTATAAATTACTATTTCTAATGTCAAGCATGTTTATGGTAGTGTAATGTTCTGCATTGTGGATGAGGTAATTGGCTAAGTGAGGTCCAATTGTTTCTATCTTACTCCACATAAGAATCTACTTTTGCTACCATATACAGGCTTTATAAAAACATTAGTGTATACATACAAATATTAACAAAAGCAAAGAAATAGTTGCATATGCTAAGTCCTCCTTTTTGTGAAATACAGTAAACTTGATTATTTGTGGGCCTAAATTAAAACAAACAAAATTAATTCAAGTCTATGTGTAATTTGTGTTTGAAAATACTTAAGATGAAATTTACACACTAAACTATGTGATAGTAGCCAATAAAATTAAAGATGTATCCATTTAAATCTTTTATATTTTGGGTCATCAGTGTTACAGTCCATTTAAATGATTATCAAAATGACAGGATTAAGTGATTGATTGTTGTAACTATTTATTCCAGATTCATAAAGACATAAATGCAAATATTGTTGTTTCTGCATTGGCAAATGCAATTACATTTTGCAAAATGTATTTTCTGTGCATTCAATCTTGTTGCAGCTCTGGTACAAAAGCATCTTCATGACACCCTGGCTACTAACTCCATGAGTTCCATTTAAAGGTGGAAACTACCACAGAGTTTGTAATGATAATATATAGAAATGACGCTAGAAGGATTGCATTCTCTATGTAGAGTACCCAGTTGACTATTTCCTTTACAGTATTATACCTGGACATAATGGTCCTTTGCCATGTTTAAAAATCTATTAATAACATTTTTGTGCATATGAAACCTTTTCAAAAAACATTGATTTTCTTATGTCTACATCATGTTTAAACATAGATTAAACTTTCAAAGACATTGGCTCTGATGAAGTACTGTAGTTTAGATGTCTTTCAGGACAGATATGGGTCTGTGGTTTCTGCCCTCAGAAGGTTTGCCCTTTACTGGGAACTGAGGAGAGGAATGAAAGGAATAGATGTTTATTATCTACACTATTAAATATTCTACAAAGTACATATGCATCTTTATTTACATTTTAAATTTATTTTAAAATATATATTTTATTACTTCTTTAAGAATTTCACATTTTGATCATTTTCACACATTCCTAAGTCCTCCCATTTCCATGCTCCCTTCTTTACCCACCCAAATTTGTATTTCATTTTTTAACACGTAAAGTACAATTTGTGCTTGTGAAATCATCTTGGACATGTGACTTTCTTCTGCCCCATGACCCACTTACCAGGAGCTACACATATACATTTTTCCTTTCTCATCTGGCCTCTTCTCTTTTCATAAACTTTTTATTATTTAATTTACATTCTGAGGATTTCTGATATAATACTTCATGTACTTTATATTCTTCTTCCTTATACCTCTTCCTTGTCCACCCCTCTCCTTAAAACACTACACTCTCAGAGAAAACTGTCTCCTTCTCCTGGAGACAGTTTTATATAGCTCACTGAGTTGAAGTGGGACTCGAGGCAAACTTCTCCTTTCTGTGATTTGGTCTTCCTTGAGCTTGCACGCATCTTGTGGATGCTGACACAACAAAAGTGTATGAGTTCATATGTTTAGGGACCCTGCCGTGTCTGTAAGACAATGTTTCCTTGTAGTCACCAACACAGTCTTATTCTTACACTCTTTCTGCCCCCTTGTTTTGGATTTTTGTATTGTATTTCAGGAATGGAGGACCCATGTCTAAACAATTCCATGCTAATGATTTCAGGTAAAAATATAAATGGTCAGATGACCAATGAGATAGATTAACAGATAGATAATAGTATATTTATATATATATATATATATATATATATATATATATATATACACACACATAGATAGATAGACATAGATATAGATAGATAGATAGATACATACATATGTATATACATACATGAATAGATACATAGATACTATATACATACAAATAAAATAAGACACATTCATTGTAGAGTGGGAAATTAGAGCTAAAAAGGGGCAAAGGAAGAGAAATATTTTAGCAACAACTGAAGAAGAAGAAGAAGAAGAAGAAGAAGAAGAAGAAGAAGAAGAAGAAGAAGAAGAAGAAGAGATAATGTATGAGAAAGAGCAACGTGAGGGCTACATTGGAGGATTTGAAGGGAAGAAAGGATAGGGGGAAATGATGTAATTATTTCACAATCTCAAAAAACCAAAAACATGTATAAATTTGAACTTGAAATTCAATAATTGACAAAATATATAATTATATTATTTTACAAATTAGAAAACTGATTCTGTGAAAGATTATTCATATTAACCCACATTGCCTACTAGGACAGAGTGGAAAAGAAGATACTGTGTAGATACTCCTGTCTGTCTAACCATTTCCACTGGCATGAATGTCAGTGACTTAGCACCTTAGTATTGAAGGTCATCCAGTGACCAAGAAATCAGCTCATACGCAGCTCAACACATGAAGAGCAGTGAACAGAAGAACACTAGCAATGTAGAATAGCTGCATACATCCCATACATTTGTATATCAAAGAAAGATAAAAAAATCTCAAAAAATGGTGATTTCCAAATGAAGTCAATGAATGAGACAAGTAATGCCTCCCAAAATGTTTATATTAGCACAGAGGTTTTGTCATCAAATTTAAAAGAAACAAATTTATCTAGCATTTCTCAGTTTCACTTGCATGCAGGACTGCTTATTGGTCTCCCAATCAGTTTAAGTGGAAAGAAATCATGCCTGTTCAGAACTCTGGCAGTGGGAAATTCAGCTCTAGACTTTTGATTGAGAGCCCTCATTTGCTGTTAACTTAATCTTTGATGACACAGATTGTGGGGTCCCCTGAGAAGAGTCCTTCCACAGCTCTGCAAGTTCTGATTCTCTTCCTTGCATAAATACTTACAAGTGGGGAGCTTCCTGCTATCAAAGTTTGGGGTAGCCTAGATTTCAGAATAACATCATCAATTAACCAAAGTATGACAACCTTTTCCTGTTCTAACTTGTGATTTAAGAAACCCAGTCAACTGTATAATCACATATAGTTTTGATTAAATACCAAAGTCCCCCACCTTTGTGACATACCCCCTCAAAAATTAAAGAAGAAAATTAAAAATGCAAAATCCAATTTGTGTTGCCCATGTAGTCACTAGAGTTTTGTCGAACTCCCAATAGCTAGCCCCTTAGAGAAAATTTCCTCTCCCTCACCCCTGCCAGAAACCATCAACTATGAAGGGCTACATTTCAGGATCCCTATCATAAATTTTAAGAGTTTTATTCAATGGATTCCTGTGTAGAATGTTTCTTTTGGGGGCTGTGGGAGAGAGAGGCTGTCACAGAAGCCTTCTATGTTCCTCTTTCTCAACTGTGAGTCTGCAGTCATCAACTTCAAAAGAAGCATCCTTTCTCTTTATAGTCAACAGTAGCATCCACATGGTCAATGAAGTTTTGCTCTTAAAACTTTGTAAAGAAAACACCAAAAAATATAACAAACTGAAACTGCTCCAAGTTTGTCAATGTTCTTCATAAAATCTCGGCTTCATGAAGTCTGTGCTGTATTTACAGGAAAAGCTTATTGGCAAGTGACGTACTCACTAAACTGTCAATACAATGCTCTTTGTAGAAAACCATATCAACAAAGACCAGGGACATCAATATGATTTCTGACACCATGTGACCAGCACCAGGACCACAGAAATCAACACAGCTCTAGGTCACAGCATGGGCCACTGACACCATCATGGGAAGTGAATGTGATAGGGATGCATTATGTGAAACTCCCAAGTAATCAGTAAAAAATATGTTGGGGGAAAAAAGTACCACAAGTAACTGGGAATAAGCCTCATACTACAGAATATGCAAAGAAAGACAGTTGCCATTTTATGTCATGATTTTTTGTGTTCTAAAAGCCTTTCTTTTTACCTTGAGATACTCTACAAAATCACGTGTCTTATTATGACATGAAATCTTAAAAGTTCTGTCAATATTTTAGCTTCATGTATTAAATTGTTAGCTAGATTTAATTTTTAGATTTTGAAATGTTTTCTGATAATGTTAAACAACACTTGAACTTCATATATTAAGACAGAAATATACTCATATTACATATATATATAAATGTCTCAATTGTAGGAGATGATAGATAGATAGATAGATAGATAGATAGATAGACAGACAGATAGATAGATAGACAGACTATAGCTACTTGCATACCATCATTCTTTCTGGGTGATAACACACTCTTAAGTTTCCAACAATTCATGAAATTGTTGATTCCTCAGGAATCAAATTTAGCAGCTTTCTGGTTTGATGAATCTTGTGATCTCATTGTGAAGATTAATAGGCGCTGCTTAATTATAAATGCTTTCCAAATTATTAAGATACAGAACAACAGCATGAACAAGTGCAGTTTTAAACGATAGAAAATCACCTTCTTGATAATGAAAAACAAAATTCTGAAGGCAAAGACTCAGGCCAATAAAGTTTTGCTCTTAAAACTATTGTCAAGAAAACACTAAAAAATACAACAAACTGAAACTGCTCCAAATATGTCAAAGTTCTCTATGAAATCTCTGCTTTGTGAAGTCTGTGCTGTGTTTACAGGCAAAGCTTACTGGCAAGTGACTTACTCACTAAACTGTCAATATGGTGCTCTTTGTAGAAAACCGTATTATCATTGACCAACTCTATCAAGAGTTTGTGTGCACACTAACCACATCATGGCACAGATGAAAATCAACATTTCAAAGAGCCAGGATCATAGACTGCTGAAGTTGTGCTGTTCTGACCACCATTCAGGCAAGAGAAACCCAACGGATTAAAGGCTTCAGCAATTTCCAGCATTGGAGTCGATTCCAAAGATGGTGTCTGCTCTAACAGAGATCTGGACATCGTTAGCCACTGTACTGATTGCACTCCAACAGACACAATGCTGCCCTCGGCTGTAGCTATGAGATAAGAATATTCCGGATAATAAGAATGGTTCTAGGACAGCCACAAATGAGATTACAGGTTGCTGGCCCAACTTCTGCCAGAACACAAGCTGATGTTTTTTGTCTTGAGCCGCTGCAGACAGGATGGCTTAAAACACACAAGCACATCATCTTTATATATATAAATGAAAGTTGTGAGAAAAAAAATCTAAGGGTTTTCAAGGATAAAACATTTTTAAATGATGGAGAATTTGGAATTAGAGAAAAAGACCAAGAACTAACGCTATTACAAATTGGCACAGTAGAGTTCAGGATTTTGGCAGGGCATATTTATAACAGATTTCACGTAGGGAATAGAATCCAAAAACAACTCCTCCCCTAATTATGAACTGAATTTGTTCTTCTTCAGGGAAAAAAAAAGAAGGAAGAAATAAAAATAACTTCATTTTTGGAGTCTATGGAAATCTGAAAGAAATCAGCCCAGCAGGATAGATTACCAAATGGAAAATTTGGAA
Organism: Onychomys torridus; assembly: GCF_903995425.1. Classification (NCBI taxonomy): domain Eukaryota; kingdom Metazoa; phylum Chordata; class Mammalia; order Rodentia; family Cricetidae; genus Onychomys; species Onychomys torridus. The sequence continues at coordinate 150,148,823 of NC_050445.1, read as the reverse complement.
GAAATGTGAGGTCTGGGACTTCAGGTCTCTAGCTGATGGCCACTGAATTTGTCACAGAGATTGGTTCTGTCTCCAAAGGCCAGCCAGCTATCCTGTGCAGGAGCCCCCCTGTTGGCCGGCTGGCTGGAACATTCATCTGCCTGCTGTGTCAGCTGCTCATTTAAGCTTCAGTCCTAACATTGGAAGAAGTGCAAGGAGAGTTTGGGAGAGGAATTAAGGTGTGTTAAAGACACAGGGAAGTAATCTGAAGTACATGGGATTTTTTATCCTTTATTCTCTTTGGGTAAGGTGGAAAAAAATCAAAGGAAATTACATGGAACAGAGAGAGCACTGACAAGATTGGAGCAGCAGGGCTCACTGCTAGCTTCCGTGTGCCACAAGCTTGGCTTCCTCGCCATACCTGTATGTTTTTGTTGTCACCACACCACTTATTGAAGCCAGGTGATTCCAGGGCCAGATAAATTATAGTATTAAAACAGAATGCGTATTAATTTATTTTTTTAAATGATGAAGGGTGTCTATAAAATTTCCCAGCTTTGCTAACATTTATTCAATGCTAAAAATAACTGAAAATTAACAGAATTCTGAAATGATTAAAACCACACATCAGAAACTTGACTGTGGCCACAGGACAATTCTTCACAAGACCTTGTACCATATGCTAACTTTTTTTTTTCTGTCTAAAGTTAAGACAGATGTAAAAAGAAAACCTGGGGCTGCAGAGATGGTACAGTGGGTAAGTGTATATGCTGTATGTGAGGAGGACCAGGGATTCAATCCTAGCACAAGCAGAACATAGGATGAGGCTATGCTAGTACCACCACTGAGGGGAATGGGGATCGCTGGACTACTAGCTGTACCTAACTCCAAGTCCAGACAGAACCTGTCCCAGGGTGGTACAGTGAGAGCGATAAAGCAGGGCACATGTCATCTTCCTCTGGCCTCTAGGCCTAGGCACAGGTGTGCACACAGGCACTCATGTGTTCACACTCCACACATATTCTGTCACACACATATGACACACTCAAATGAAAAGCACACTTGAAGGTATATTGGTACTGATGCCTTCTGCAACCTCAGTAGTCCTCCTGCTTCCGGTTTTTGCTGTAACATGGGGTTGTAATGAAAGTATTTCTACCCTAAGAACTTTGAGCAGCACAGTGCTGACGTGGAGTGTTAGCCAAAGCTGGCAGAACTGCAGTCAGATTTGTTGTAATCTTTACAGCATGGATACTCCAGGGTTCGGAAAGGTTAATGAACCACTTGTGGGAGACCTTTCCTTCACATTTTAACTCTGTTTTATTCCTGATAGAACCATTAACTCCTACACTAACCTTTCTACTTGTTACTATTACATACATTCTCCCCACTAACGCTTTCTATTGATTTTTGCCAGTGAGGTTTTATAAAATGTAGCTTTAAATACAGGGTTCCTGCAACTGTGTTAGCATCAGAAACTGAGTGGGAAGACAAAGATTAATTTCCAGATTTTAATTATTTGTTATATTGGCCTCTAGGCACTTATTTCATAAAGGACTTCAAAACTCTCATGGCTGTAACTTTAAAATTATATGAATACATACATTTCCATAGTTTCAGTGTCTAACCTACAGATGCTATGTATGATATATAACTTCATTTTTCTAATGTTCCAAATATTTCCTTACATTTTGAATGTTGATTTATATTTTCTGCTAATACATGTATGTATCTATGATGGTTACAAACAATGGATAAAAATAATCAATCCAAATGGGTCATATCAATAATTGTTTACTATGAATTCTTCCTCAGAATCCTGTACCATTGGATCAAATGAAGGAAAGAAGGTATTAGGTTCTTAAATATGAATTTTGCAGCTCAATTTGGGTTTGTGAAAATCAAGTCAGAAACAAATGTACAAGTTTAGTGTGTCTCAACTGAAAACAAGAATCTTACAAAGGAGAGGGAGAATTAACATTACCATTTTATTCTGTTGTCTTTGCTTTGACTGGAGGGCTCTTCACTGATGCTGGGGTAAAACCCCAGGAAATTGCAGGCATGATGTTTAGAAGTTAAGTTGCATTAAGAAAACTAAACACTGAATTGTTTACAGTAAAGTTAGAAGGAGATAATTAGTCAATTTGTAACAATATGCTTCTTTATAAACTGTTTATTTTGACAGTGTTATCAAGAAGAAAACTTTCAAAACCCCATTACGGTCCTTTCTAACTCTGAAATCAAACTTAAGTCTAATCTGCACACTCATTAGAAAATGACCAAACATGGTTCAGTTTCCCGATCTCATATTCTATAGCTCAGTTATGTTTTATAAGTTCCCTTTAATGTTGGACACTTGAAAGATGAATTGAGCACAACACATCATATATGTTTTACTTCCTGAGTATATTATCACAGCTAGTTGTCATTTATCTTTCTCTAAAGATTGTCTTAAATAATAGAATGTTTTGGTTTTGGTTTTGGTTTAGGTTTTTTGAGACAGGGGTTCTCTGTGTAGTTTTGGTTCCTGTCCTGGTTCTCACTCTGTAGACCAGACTGGCCTCAAACTCACAGAGATCCACCCACTCTGCCTCCCAAGTGCTGGGATTAAAGACGTGTGCCACCACTGGTCGGCTTAAAATGTTTTATATTTAATACTTATGTATGTATTTACGCATACGTGTACACATTTTAAACTACAAAAGCAGATCCAAAGACTAAATGAATAGAGGTGAGGCAAAAACAAGCTCCTTATGATAGCATAAAGTGCATAACAGTTTCACATTAGTACTTTTCATGTGATACATCCTAGGTTGGTTAATTCCTTGTCAATCTAATACAAGGAAGAGTATTCTGAGAAGTGAAAACCTTGGGGGAGCAAATGCCTCTATCACATTTGCCTGTACACAAGCATGTGGATAATTTTTCTAAGATTGGAAAGGACCAACTAGCTGACTGTGGCCAGGTGGTTTTTGGTGATGTCAGAAAGCAGTTTGAGCAAGCCATAGAAAGCAAGTCAGTAAATAGCATTGCTCCATGGCCTTTGCATCAGTCCCTGTATCTAGGTGATTGACTTGATTTCCTGCCTGGGCTTTGCACAGTGATGAACTGTAACCTGAAAAATCAAAGAATCCCTTTCTTCCCTAGGCTGTTGGTCACAGTCTATCACAGCAATATAACATAAACTAAGGCAATCTTCAGTCTCTTCTCACATCCTGTGTGTATTTCTTTCTCAGATACCTCAAATAAACAATGGCCTGAAGGGAAGATCCCAGTTTTCCTCTGCCATATACATCACCCTGTGTTCCCCATGTCTATTTGGGTTAACATTTACCATCAGTCTCTAAGCCTAAAATCCCAGGAGGTTTTGACTTACAAGGTGCCATGAGTCTTATTCCACAGAGTTTCTTCCTTATAGCATGAATCTTAAAGGTACTTGTTAATGAAATCAAACCCGAGGCCAGTTATTGTGGTGATTGCTGGAAGATCAGAGAAGCAGAACAAGCCACGGCTATCTCACCTTGCTAGTTCCTCAGGTGACCCTGTTTCCTCAGGCTGGAAGCTTCTGAGTCCTCCTCCACATGAATCTCAGCTGAACTGTGTTGCTCCAAAGCCCGAATACTTCTCCAGCCAAATTCTTAACTAAATGCTTAACTCCTTAGTTCCTGGCCCTCATGCCTTATATACCTTTCTTTCTCTTTCTGCCCCCACTCCCTGGGATTAAAGGTTGTGTTTCTGGGATTAAAGGCGTGGTTCACCATGTTTAGCTGTTTCTAAAGTGGCCTTGAACTCAGAGATCCAGCTAGCTCTATCTCCCAAGTGCTGGGATTAAAGGTGTGTACCACCACCGCCCAACTTCTGCTATAGCTTACTCTTCCCATTTTCTAGCCACCATTTTTGGCTTTGTTCTAGTGGCTGTCTGTTCTCTGACCCCAGATATGTTTATTTCAGGGAACACACAATATTTTGGGGAACACAATACCACCACACTTCCTCCTTCCTTTTATTTTATGTCTTCAATGTCCACTTTTTATATAGACTTTTGTGGAGTGGGCTGTATGAGTATGTGCATATACATATGTGCACATTCATATGTAAGTGAGGATATGAAAGTTCATATGTAGAGAACAAAGGACAGCCTTGGAAATCAATGTTCATAATTCACATTGTTTGAGGCAGAGTCTCTTGATTGACATTGTCTATACCAGGCTAGCAGGCCCCTGAAATTCTAGGGAATTTCTTATCTCTACCTCCCATGATTCCATAAGAGGCTGTGATTATAGATATGTGCCTCCATGTCAGGCTTTTCCTGAGTTCTAAGGCTCTGAACTAAAGTTTTGACACTTGTAAAACAAGTGTAGTCAGAATAGTCTATTTTGTCAGCCAGCTCCCAAATAACCACACAGGGACTTGTTACTAATTATAAATCCTCAACCAGTACCTTAGCCTTGTTTCTTACTAGCTCTTATAACTTAAATTAATACATTTCTATTAATTTATTTGCTGACACATGACTTGTTTTTGTTTTGTTTTTAACTTCATCTTGTACACGTCCTGCTTCCTATGTGTTTGGCTGGTGATCCAGCCATTCTTCATCCCAGAGGGCTCTCTCTGTCTACAAGTCCCAACTATCCTCTTCCTGATTAGATATTGGCCCTTTATCTCTTTATTCAACCAATGAAAGCAACACTTCTTCACAGTATGCAAAAAGATTGTTCCACAATATTTCCCAATTTTTTCTTAATTAAACAGGAAGCTTATAACTCTAACATAGTAAAACTATATACCACAAAACAGTTATCAAGTAAAAATTATATCATTCCATTTGAATTTATCAAATTTAGAAAAATACATAATTGTTTATCTTATCTTTGTAAGTCTAAAATTTTATATTTAATTTACTTTTTATCATAATTAAGGAAAACTATCAGTTTAACTATTTAGTCTTTAACTCCATCAAAGACACCAAAATGGAGTAATATTACCTAATGATGGGGACATCTGGCTGTCTGGACAGTCACCCAAAGTTGTAGATGTAATTCTGAATGGTACTACTAAATAAGAAACACAAAGCCAAATGCAGAGTTAAAAGCCCAGAGATTGAGCAGCAGCCAAGAGCTAAGACCAAGACAGTCATCTTACCCCTTGCCGTCTCTGTCATCCTTCCCTCCAAACAAGACCTACTTTCTGTGTATCTGTATTTTTGTTAACTTTCTGTTCTGACTTCTCATTGGTTGTAAACCCAACCACATGACCTCCTCATCACTGCCTGTCTATACAGACCTCTAGGTCTGTATGGTTGGTATTGAGATTAAAGGAGTGTGTCTCCATGTTGGTGTGTCCTTGAACACACAGAGATTCTGCCTGTCATGTGATCGGGATTAAGGGCATGTGCTACCATTGCCCAACTTCTGCTAAATGGCTGGCTATTAGCTCTGATCCCCAGGCAACTTTATTAACATACAAATAAAATCACATTTCTACACAAGTGAAATATCACCATATTTCCCCCTTCTATTCTAATAAAAGGAAAAAAGGGAAAAAAGTTGTAATGAATATAAGAAAAACTATATACAATAAGTACAATAATTATATACAATATATATAAGCAATAAATACCTAGACAATGTCTGATCCATTTGCATTTGACAAACTCAGAGAAAATAATTCCATTATCAATCCTATTTTGGTAGGTTAAAAATGTACTGATTCACTCTATATCCTAACTTTCATTACTAACAGAATTATTTTATAATGTCTTTCAAATTTATACACTTACACCTCTTTAGAGAGGTTCTTTTCTAAAATTCTTAACAAGGAAAACTATAACTATCTAGTCTTTAACTAACTAAACTATCTAATCTTCAACTCCCTCAGAGACCTAAGAAGGAAATAATATTACCTAATATAATAAAAACAGGAAGTGCATGCAAGCAGCTTCCAAAAAAAAAAGTGTTAGTTGACAGAAACAGCCAGCTGCCTGGACAGTCACCTGAGGTTTCTCTGTAGTGTTGGGGCATCATCTTCAGCATATAGGCTTAGTGTATCTGACAGACTCATTTGTGAAGTAGGATGTATACAAGGCCAACAGTTTGACCTCACATTTGGTGACAGCAATTAATGTACCCAGAAACACCTGAATTCCACTAGTGTCCTGTCATGATTCAGGATTTTAAATTCTGGAAATGGTTGATATTTTTTTTAATTCAGCTGTCCATTCTTCTTGGCTCGTGTGTGTGGCTTCATCTTGGCATCCTGTTCTTCTCTGCATCCCATTCTTCTCAGCTTGTGAGTGACTTCAACACTTTTATTAAATTCCAGTCTACCATTGAGAGGTTAGACTCTGTCAGCTTAGTTACTCATTCAAGAATAACTGTTTCAGCTACTGTTCCACTGCACATCAGAAGCCACTGGTACATTGTTCAGATGTCTTCAAAGAAAAGGGACTCTGTACCTTTTCTGGATTGCAAAGGCCACTTCAGGGATGGTGCCATATTGTACTGGCCTCATAGGATGCCTGTTGCTAAAGCTACAACCACACTTGTCTTGACAAGAATCATAGTCCTTTGTTTCATGTCCTGTCTGTCCTGTTTGTCAGCAGTTGATTTAAGGATATTTTGTTGTCAGTGGCTAACTTTTGCCACAATGATAGTTAACTCCATATGCAGTTTCTTCAATGCCCATATTTTCTCTGAAGTAGATTGGTAATACCAGGAGCCGACATGTCTCATAGTCATAAAAAAAGAAAAAAATTCTAAGTTATAAAAACATTTTAAATGCCATATTCTATAGATCTCTGAAGGGTTTCAAGATGACCTGCCTATCTAAAATATATCTGCTCGATCTTGAAAACATACCTAATATGACTACAAGTTCGGTTGTAATGTCTAACTACTAACTTTCATTTCTTTATATCCTAATAGTTGGTAATAATAACATTCAAGGATTAGCAAATTGCATTACATTGTTAAATTACATTGTTAAATGAACAGTATAAATACAATGTCTTGAACAAGATTAGAAATATATGTATGGCATTTGCTAATAATATCAATCTCAAAATATAAAAATTATATATAATATATAAGAATCCAATCCAATGTAAAGTATTTAAATCTAGTAATTGTCTTTTAAAAGTAGATTCAATAATCTATCTTTTTCTCTATATTGTATCTATATCTTCTCTTTATTTTTCTGAGTAGATTCAATATTCTACCTTCTAGTCTATCATTTCTATATATATTTTTTAAAAAAAACAAGAACCTTTAATCTAACCTTTGCTTAGCACCCCCCCACACACAAAATTTCTAAAGGGAACCATGACCATGCCTAACAAAAACTTTGAAGTTTTCAAAAGGATGACAGGACCCCACAATGATGATTCCACATTGACTATGATAAAGTCATTAAGCTGATCAATATCATGGAAAGATTGACTTTGGACTACAAACTGTTTAGTACAATTTCAAGATGACTAGCTGAGATGATCCAGATTCATAGACTACTCAAACAAGGACTTGTGACAAGACCTGCATGTTCTCATTATGCAGAGACTGTACAAATGATACAGCTAACTCTCTCAGGACTTGACACTTAACCCCAAAATTTTCTTTTCAGGATTCCCTAAAGATGTCTTCACCCCCAGAAAACAGGAAGTAATTTTAAGAAAACAATGGTCACATTCCCACAAGGTGGGATGTGATGTTTTTGTTTGTTAAAGAGTTATGGATATTGTCATTGTTTATGATGGTTGGTTATAAGTTGATAATTGTTAATGGTCAGGAAAAAAGCGGAACAAGGAGATTAGATTCAGAGTTTTTGTTTAAAGAAAGAGAAAAAGAAGAAAGAGAATATAGATATGAGGTAGATCATTGAATCTACTCTCAAAAGAAAAAGAGGAAGATATAAAAATGACAAAAGGTAGATTATTGAATCTATTATGAAAAGAAAAAAGAAAGACTATGGATATGATAAGATAAAAAGGTCAATTATTGAATCTACTTTTAAAAAGGAACTACTTGTTTTATATAGGATAAGTAATGAAAATTTTTCATCTGAATCTGTCAAATGTTAATGGACTAGATATCATTAATGTAATTCTTGACTGTATATATTGTATATACTTATTGGATATAATTTTTCTTGTATTAGTTATAAGCTTTTTAAATTTTAGGCAAAAAGGGTAAATGTGGTGATATTGTGTTCCCCAAAATATTGTGCAACCTAATAAACTTATCTGGGGTCAGAGAACAGAACAGGCACTAGACAGACATAGAGGCCAGAAAATGGTGGCACTCACACCTGTAATCCTAGCCTTCTGGAGTCAGAGATCTACCCAGATCTCTATGAGTTTAAGGCCACACTGCAAACAGCCAGGACTGGTGACTCATAGCTTTAATCCCAGGACGTGATGGCAGAAAGCAGAAAGGTATATAAGGCAAGAAAACCAGGAACTAGAGCTGGTTAAATTTTTAGGTTTTTGAGCAGCAGTTCAGCTGAGATCCATTTGGATGAGGACTCAGAAGCTTCCAGTCTGAGGAAACAGGATTAGCTGAGGAACTGGCAAGATGAGGAGGCTGTGGCTTGTTCTGCTTCTCTGGTCTTCCAGCATTCAACCCAAAACCTAGATCCAGATTGTTTTTATTAATAGGACCTTCTAAGATTTGTGCTACACAAAGTTCTTCTGCAACATTGGGCATTCTTTGCTGGTCTACAGGCCTAACATATCTGGTAGACATTTCGGAGAAGCATGGAATTTTGAAGGCCTGTCCTACTAGGTCTTGGCAGTCTGACAGTCACTTTCATTTGTGTTCTGTCTGTCCAGTTTGGACAGCATACCGTCAGCAGTTGAGGCAAGGGCAGCTTCTTTGCTCCAATGACTAGCATTTGTCACAAAGAAAGTCAGCTCTATATAGAGGTTCTCCAATACTTCTGAAGTAGATTGATGTTGGCCAGAGCAAACATGTTTCACTGTTATGAAAAGCCTTAGGTTATAAAGACCTTAAATCCCATATTCTGTAGGTCTTTGAAGTGTTTGAAGAGCATCTATCTAAAATATATGTTTATTCTTGAAAACATACCTCATATGACTACAAGTTTGACTATTATAGATGACTACTAACCTGTATTTCTTAATTATACATTACATTTTAAATGAGCTGTGTAAGCACAATACCACAAATAAGAGTAGAAACATATATAAAGTATAACAAAAAAGCTTTCAATTTCCATCAATAAACCAAAATCCATACAACATAAAATATTTTGAGATTCATAGTTGCTTTGGGGATTAAAGTAGATTCAATAATCTATATATTTATCTCAGCATTTCTATACTATATCTTTTTTTTTTCCTTCAGAAAGAGATCCTTGAATCTAACTCCTTTGTTTAGCTCTTTTACTGACCATGACCAATAACAACTTGTGAACAACACCCCCCTCCCAGATACTGACAGACATCCATAACACATCTCTTGGGAATATGGGCATTGTTTTCACTAGACTGATTTTTGGTGTCTGGGTGGGCTGGTATCTTTGGGGAACTCTGAGAAAACCAGGGTAATGATCAAGTCCTGGCTGGATTAGTCTGTGAGGTTAGGCCATCTCAACCAGTAGCCTTGAAGCTATTCCAGATGCAGAACTCTGAGGAAATTGCAACAGAGGCACTCTGAGATGCTGGACCACCTAGGATATTTGTTTTCATTGATATCTGCTGCCCTTGTTCTGAAAGCACCTAAAGTTTTAAAGGTAAGTTCTGTGGGATATCTTTCTGTATGCTTGAATATGTGTTGCTCCCATTGGCTAACAAATAAAGCTGCATTGGCCTAAAGCTGCAGGGCAGGATGGAGCCAAGTGGGAAAATTCAAGAGAGATAGAGAAAGGAGAAAGAAGATTGGAGGGCGACACCAAGCTGCCATCTAATGAGTAACATGTAATGGGACACAGGTAAAGCCATTGAACATGTGGTGATACATAAATTAATAGAAATAGACTGAGTTAAGTTCTAAGAGTTAGCTAACAAGAAGCCTGTCCTGTAGGCCATACAGTTTGTAAATAATATAAACCTCTCTGTGTTTACTTGGGACCAAGTCGCTACAGGACACAGGTGGGAGAGATTCATCCAGATTGTGGGCTGGGGAGGATGAGAGAAACTTCTGGCTACATTTTGATGCCCAACATGGTAGCATGAATTTCCACCCCAAACCTGAGAAAGCTTTAAAAAAGAGTTCTAAAGTGTAACCAAGAGTAGCTTCCTAGTTGTGTCTCTCAGGCAAGTCATGATGCACAGATGCTACAGGCTTGGGCTACAATATGGCAGGTTCACAGAGTGTGAATTTGACCTATGCATGGAGGAATCCTCCCGCCATACAGAGAGGTGTCTTCAAACTGTGCAGTGTACTACATGGTGGATTTAGCTTTTGCTAGTACAGACCATACAAATAAATAAATAAATATATAGATAAATAAACAAACAAACAAACAAATAAATAAATATTAAAAAAGGTTTCTGGGCTACATGCTGCTGCTAGGTGGAGGCATAGACCCACTGCTTCTCAGACTCAATGGTGAGCATGGATCCCAGAGCTGGCAGCAAACATACCTCTGCCAAGTTGGGTAGATGAGGGGGGTGGGCAGAGTCAACAGGCAAAGTCACCACACAGCTTAGCAGTTTGAAATCTCTCCTGGTCAGACAAAGATTATAGATTCATAATCAAACAGATTCAGATGAAATAAAACTCTAAATGGTTTGTACTATGTGTAAAAATATATGTAGGTTTGGAAGAGAGAAGAAAAGGAGTATATGCAGTTATATTAAATTGTTTTAAAAACTAAAATCTTTAAAAATACAGTGAAGGTATTATAAAAGTTAAGCCACAGAAAGTTGAAACTTATACAAAGAATCTGGATAGTACATATTATTATATTGTCTTTGGGATTTTTAACAGGGGAGAGACATTTGATCATTAAGGCTACTCAGTTAAATCAACATGTATATTTTAACGGTAGTTTGACTTCAAAATTCATGTCTTAGGATACATTACTTTGGAAGAGGTTCTACTTTTGTTTCCACGGAAGATGAGAACCTATGGAATGCTTCCAGGCTAATATGGTTTGATCAACCAAGACCCCTGAAAAGTTGATATAGCTACAGAGACTGCTATACCAAGATTTAACTATAATTCTTAATTTTCTCATGATCCTCATAAGATTGCCAGTGCTGCCAACCAACAGGAAGTAGTATGAGTAGCTGTGCCCAAATTCCCAAAATATTGTTTATAAATGTTTATTTTTATTTAAAGGCAGTTGATTATAAATGCAATCTCTTTCTAAAGAAGAAAAGGGAATATTATAGTTTTGATAGAATGAAAGGGTAGATTATTCAATCTACTTTAAAGAGCAACAACTTGTTTAAAGTATTTTACATTGCTATGGATTTTAGTTTATTGATGTAGACGTAGAGTTGATTTTATTATACTGTGTATATTTCTACTCCTGTTTAGGGCATTATGTCCATGCAGTTATTTAAAATCGTAGTGTATATTTGACAAATACAGACTGATAGTCATCTATGATAATCAAACTTATAGTCATGACAGCCAAGTTTACCAGGTATACAGAGGTATATTTCAATTAGGTGGGTAATCTTCAAACACTTCGAAGACATATGGAATATGGCATTTAAAATGTTTTATGAATTTTTACTTTTCTAGACATTGAGGCATGTCTGCTCCTTGCACCAACAATCTACTTCAGAGAAGATGATGGACATCAAAGAAACTCTACATGGAGTTTGCTTTCTTAATGGCAAAACTGGCAGTTTGGACAAGAAACTGCTCTTGCCTAGACTGCTTGACAGTATATTGTATAGACTAGACATAAAGGACACCCAGGAAAATGAAAACTAAACTTTGTCTAAACAGGGTAAGATGTTCCTTCAGGTTCCTACTTCAGAGAGGAGACTGCCAGATATTCTGCAGGACACAGGGAGAAGTGACTGATGAACTTTGCTAATTGGTGAGACAATCCTTCAAATTTCCTGCTTCACTAAAAAGTCTGCCAGAGACTCTAGGCTTATAAGCTGAAGATAGATGCCCCAACATTACAGAAGAACTTTGGATAACTTTCCAGGCACCCAGATGTCTTTGTGATTTCTAGAATTATGGAAGTTTCTTGCAATGCACTTCCTATTTAGGTAATATTATATCCTTCTAGGGTCTTTGATGTAATTGAAGACTAGATAGTGATCATTTTCCTTGATTATGATGAAAGATAAATTAGATATGAAACTTTAGACTCACAAATATAATGTAGATGATAGAATATTTTCTTTAATTTTGCCAAATGTAAGTAGACTAGATATTGTAACTATAATGCTTGTTTGATAATTGTTCTATTATATATAATTTTACTATGTTAAAGTTAAAACCTTTCTTTTTGATTAGGTAGAAAAGGAGAAATGCTGTGGGGTGTCTGTGTATGCTGTGAATACATGTTGCTTCCATTGGTTAACAAATAAAGCTGCATTGGCCTATGACAGGGTAGGATGGAGCCCAGTGAGAAAATCCAAGAGAGATAGTGAGAGGAGAAGGATAGTGGGGGAGACACCAAACTGCCATCCAAGGAGCAACATGTAATGGGACAGGGATAAAGCCATGGAACATGTGGTGACATGTAGATTAATAGAAATGGACTGAGTTAAGCTCTAAGAGCTAGCTAACAAGAAGTCTGACCCATAAGCCGTATAGTTTGTAAATAATATAAGCCTCTGTGTGTTTATTTGGGACCAAGTGGCCACAGGAAGCAGGTAGGAGACATTGTCCTGACCATGGGGCCAGGCAGGACCAGAGAAACTTTTGGCTACAAGTAACATACATATCTTCATTAATACAAGTATATACTATGTGTTGTACACAAGTCAGCCAAAGATGATTTTTATTTTATGTTTGAGCAGATAAAATATACATCATGTGTCTTGTAGTTTTTCTAAATTTATTTCTTTATGTCTATAGTCAGGATTTTAGGGGGTCTGCTCTGATCAAATCTGATTTTCTTTAACCTTGAACAAATCCACAGTATTTCATTTTCTGTGGAAATAAAAGCATAACCTCTTCTCCAAAGCAACATATTTTTTGACTTCCATTTTGAAGTTAGGATATTTAAATATATATTTAGCAGTTTCTATAATCCAGTATCTCCCAGGAGCTATTGTTTATTCATCAGCAATCAAAAAATGTAATGTCAATACAATACCATACAGGATCCAGTCTCTCTGTGCATTTCCCATCTCTATGTGGCTTAATCTTTTTTGTTATTTTACTTCTCTCTTTAAAGACTTTACTTATTATTTTCAAATTATTTTTCTATGACTGTCCATATTCTTTCTCTTTTCTTTCTTAAGCCTATGTACACTTTTAAACAGACTGTAACCTGTTTATAGTTTTTTTCCCCAATCTGTGTTTATCTTTACTGGGTGTCTGTAGTGTTCTCTGATCAAATGAGATTAACTTAAGCTGCTGTGACAGCCACTGGTGAAGTTCAGCCAAGTGAATGGCAGTAGCACAGCACACTGGTGCCTAGCTCCATCCTGGAGACAACTTCTAGGAGACTTGTCTCTGTACTTTAGTTGGCATGATGTTGAAAAACTAGGAAGCCATGTTTTTTAATGTTTTCTTAAGCTGTCTCAGGTCTTATGTGGATGTATGTGTCCTGGATGATGAGTACCATTTGTAGGTGGACTTTTCTGTCCCACCAACCACCTCCCAAATAACAACACAGAGACTTATTATTAATTACATGTGTTCAAGTTGATATCTTAGGTTTGTTTCTAACTAGCTCATAACTTAAATTAACCTATTTCTATTAATTTACTTGCTGCCACATAGCTCAGGGATTATTACCTCACCTTGCACATGTCCTGTGTCCTTGTGTCTGACTAGTGACCCCACCTTCTTCATCCCAAATGACTCTCTCCCTATCTGCAAGTTCCTCCTAACCTTTTCCTGCCTAGCTATTGACCCTTTAGCTCTTTACTAAACCAATGAAAACAACATATCTTCACAGTATACAAAAAGATTGTTGCATAACAAACAAATGCTTTACCAATTGATATAACTTTCCAGTCCCCCTCTTAGATTTTTAATCTGCTACACTATCCCTCTGTCTTTGTGTCTATTGCTTATGCTCAATAGTCACTCCATGCAAAGTCTCTGCACATGTTATAGCACTTGCTAAATCCTCCAGCAAGTCTGAACTTTCTATGTACTAAGCTCCCTGATCATTTCTCTGTAGATAGTATAAACTTAGCCTAATATTACCTCATCTTATTTCCAAATACTAGTCTGCTTAAATATTCTCCTGACTTAAAATTTACCAAACCTTCCTGTAGCTTCAAAGTATGAAAGGTCCCGGAAGACTCACTACTCTTAGCTAGCACTATGTTTACAATTCTAGTTAGTGATGTGAACCTGAGAGAATGGGTGCTACAAATGAGATGGACTAAAGTCTCATGCAATAGCCAACTTTATTCAGAGCCTCAGACAATTTATATTTTGAGTGTTAAAAAGAGCTATCCAAAAAGAGTTTGTAATCACAAGGACAAGTTGCACATAGCAAAACCATTTTTTTTTTCCATAGAGGAACATGAATGACAACAGCTGAAATAAACTCACACTTATTTGCTACACCTGGGAGAATCATGAAAACACATTCCGAGGACAATTCTGTGCTTTGAAGAAACTGAGGTCACAAGACTCTTGTCTTGTTTTCTTCGAGTTTTCTCACGAGCACTCAGAATTCTCACAGGACTCCATTCTTGGACCAAACTCCTCTTGTTTCTGTATGTCACTCCTACAGCCATGCTCCCTTTCCATCTTGAAATTGCACACAGACTGTTGGGAATGCATATTCCTGCCACAGGCCCTTACCTCATACTATATTCTCTCTCTCTGAGTGTAGAAACTTATTCATCACTGAAGTTTAGAGGTGGGGTCTTGGAGAGAATTACTTATATTACATGGAAATCATTAAGTCTGAGGACCCCTTATCCCTCATTACCTCCCCCCTCACTCCCTCATCTCCTCACCAACTCACCCCCTAACCTTCTCATTTCCTCATTATCTCACTTCCTCACCCCTTCATCCCCTCACCCAAAACTAATTAAGGAGATTTGTAAGGGGAGGGGGAGAAGATTAGGCAGATACTTGTGTGCTTCCTGTGTCTTGACCTTAGATACTATGTAACAACTCAGGACTCTACCCACAAATGGACCATCACTACAAATAATACATGTTTCATTTACAAAACAGAGAACTATTCATCCATAAGTAAGAGGAGAACCCTGCCATTTGAAGCAAATTAGTGTTTATCTGTAGACTTTTAAGTATAGGTTATGTGTCTCTATTCTAAAACATAACCACAGGTAACACAAGGTATAAACAAAGTATTTGGGAGTCTCAACAGAGAAATGAGGACAAAGAAACAGCATATGGCTGAGAAGATGTGATGCAGACTCTTCCTAAAACCCATGGTCAGTTTCTGCATTGCTTTTGTGATTGATGGCAGATTGAACCTCTCAAAATTTCCAGTTCTGACATATTGTTAGAGACCTAATTTGACTGTGTGCTCACAGGAGTTTCATAAGCCACTAGGGCTTTTGTATAGCCCAGTTCATCACCTCAGTAATATGACCATTAGCTCCCTCAGTACAGGGTCCATTGTCACATTGCACTAGGTCTTAGCTAGTATTTCTTTAAATATACCCTCCATAGATTGTATGACTTCTACATGTTACTTACTCATTATCACAATAAATTATTCATGACAAGTAAGTCATACCATACTAAAATTTAGCATATAATTGGTAGGGAAAATGTGTTTCTCCCCCTTACAATCAGAAAAGAAAATCTGTTTATGTACTGGCAATCTTTTAACTTAAGTTCAGTTCCAAGCACTTGGTTAAGAAAAAAAAATGAAAGCAATAAAATGAAGTGTGCTCTTTGAAAGAACAATGATCTTCCTGTCATGTTGAAGTGATAGAATTTTAATTTTTACACTTCAAGTTTTGTGACAGTGATCAGTATACAGTATGAAGGCAAACGTAGACTGCAGAGGATAAGGAAATTTTCTAGTTACAGAAGGTTTGTTATAGAATTAGATCCTTATGGTTTGGGTTATAACTATCTCTCACAGATCTGTATGCTCACAGCTCTGTTTAATAGCCTTTTGTACTATTGGAAGCTGTGACTCTTTTAGGAGTTGAGCACTAAAAAAAGGAAGTTAGGTCATTGTGTCCTCGAAGCAGATACTTGGACTATAGTTTCTTCCTCTCATTTTTACATCTGGGCTACTGTCTTTTTCCAATATGTGCCTCTTTGGCCACAAAGCCATCCCACCAAAGATCCATCAAGCCAAGTGACCATGAACTTAAGTGTGAAAACATGAGCAAATTAAATTGTGTTACTCAGCTTCCCATTGTGTTACAAGCTACCTGTGAAGAACAACTTAGAGGACATTAGTTTGCCTTGTGGTTTCAGAGGTTGTGGTCCATGGCCTGTCAGCCTCATGGCCTCTGGACCTAAGGTAAGGCAAAGTATGATCATGCTGGCAGAGACTGTAGTGGAGCTGATCACGTCATCATGGTAACTGGGAATCAGAAGAGAGGACAATGGACTGGGACAAGAAGCATCCTTCAAAGAAATGCCCCTAGTGGCCTAATTTCTCCAGCTAGGTCACAGATACTATTTATGGTTCTAACACCTGCCAAAAGTCCATTCAGTTCTCAAACCATCAACACATTAATGCAATGATGAGTGTCAGAGTATTCATGATCCAATAAACTTCTGAATCTCCTATTTCTGAACACAATTTCAATAGAGACCAAGATTGCACCAGTAAGTTTTCTGTGCAACTTTTTCTTCATTATAACTGACATACCTTGGGTATTTTTCACAGTGATTGAAAGCTTACTCACAAATGTATCAAATCTGAACCATAACTTGTTATAGACATAAGTCTGTTTAAACCATAAAATCCCTAATGTATTAGAGAATACTATCAATACTTTTCACACTTCAAACTAGAGGTGACAGAATATTGAGCATGCAGATGAGGCAGTCAGCAAAAGGCTCAAAGTAGCCAGGATACACAGGAAGAACTAAGTTTTTGATACTTTTAAATCTATTCTTTTAATTACAACAGCTATTCATAATTATTTTTGCAACCCCCCATGTAGAGATAGAAAAACATAATATGGGGGATACTAAATAAAGCTAATGAAAACTGCTATTATCTACACCAATTGGTGCAATGCTCTCACAGAGGGAACACACTTTTCCCACTGCAGCTGTAGGTGGGGAAAATCTACTTAAGTTAAGAGTGAGAATACCTTCCAAATGTTATCTACTATTGTTGGCTACCATGATTTCCATGAAGACATGATAAAGTGTACTTAAGAAAGAATGCATGAGCCAGGTAGTGGGGGCACATGTCTTTAATCCCAGCACTTGGGAGGTATAGTCAGAAGGATCTTTATGAGTTCGAGGACAGCCTGGTCTACAAAGACAATTCCAGGTCAGCCAAAAATACATGAATACATGAGAACTGCTAAGGAATACCTTATTCCCTAGAAGTATTCTGTGGCTAGATCATCCCAGAACATAGGAAAACAGTGGAAAAGAATGAGATGTATACCTCTAACTGAGATGGAGTTATCCATCCTGGGGAAAATAACACCACATACATAGAGGTTAATTTCTTCATTGAATACAATTATAATTCTTACAGCTTCATTTCCATCTACATACATATATTCAATGAAATGATTGAGTATTATATTCTTTTTTTTCTATTCTTTCTATGGTGTTTGAGTTCCCTTGGTAGAATCTGTATTCTTTAAAATCAGTGAAGATAATTTCTCTTCCTCTTCATTTCCCTCAACATGCATAAAATTCTTTGTTTATGTTCTCAATACAGGTTATATAAGTAAATGCACTTATAATGAGTCAGTCTCTAAGAGTCCAAGAATGTATAAAAATAGTGGCAGGTTCCATTTGGGTTCAATTTATTGCAAAGATAAGATTATTTGTTTGCCTTTGTGTAGTAGAAGCATTAGCTTTGTTAAAGAGGTTGCTTGTTCAAGGACATTGCCCAGAAGTTTCTGATTAGAAGTTTGATAGGATTCTATCTGACAATAAAGCAGGTGAAGGGGTAACTTTCACAGGCATGTTATTGTTATAGCAGCATGTCAACTGTCATCTACCTGTTTGTATTGGAACTTTGTGAATCCAGAAAAACAAATTTGCTCCATTTTGTCTTGTTTTGGGTAATGAAAAAGTTTATTTCATTTTACACTTCTAGGTTCAGAAATCTCAGTCAAGTATGATATCAATCCAAGAACCTTAAGGTGGGATTGCATGCTATGCCACACCACATTGATTTCATTCAGGGAATTACTCTCAGCTGAGCATGTACCCAAGGAAGCTTGGAGGAGGATACTTTCTCACTGGCTTGATCCCTCGCTGGATGAAGGGCTCATTGCTGACACTTATTAAGCTTAATCTTCCTCTGAAGATGATTTCTCTTATAATTTCCTGCCATTTGGGGCAACTAATGAATACATGAAAACAGTATAGGTTTATAAACCTAAACCATAAAAGAAATCACATGTAAGCCTAATTGAAATCAGGAAGTATGGAAGGCAGCAACGTGGCTTCCTTGTTCTTATGACAACCTAGTCTATGACCCAAATCTGAGAACACTAGTTGAACACTCCTTTACCTCTGTTTTCAATAACATGCAAATAACAAAGATGGCAGAAATGAATGAGATAGCTATGTTGACTCTGGCGGCCAGAAATAGGAAAATATTTGCCAAGGTGTCTTGAATTGCACAAGGCATGTATTCTAGCACCCCTAAAGAACAATTTGGTTCTCTGCCAAAGCATAAATACTATCTAAGTTCATATACATTAACCAAGGAAATAGTAATCCACAATAGTCATCTAAAAGTGGTCCCCTGATACTCAATTTAACTTAAATAGAATTTGAAGTGATAAACAAAAAGTATGAACCAATACAAATCAAATTATGGGCTCTTAGATAAAGGCAATCTACACTGTAGTCCAAGAAAGTTACACCCTAAAATTTATCAGGCACTAACTCTGCTCAGGTACCATCAAGCAATTGGTAACATACATCATTTCTGTCCTGAAATTACTCAGACCTCAGAAAAAAATGCTTTCTTTGAAAACCAAAGGGAGAAAATAACTTTTATGAGTGAATTTATAAATACTATAATACCAAATGTCATTGAATTGCCATTTTATTGCAAGCCTATTATAATGGGAAATAGAAATTTTAATTTTGTGACAGTACAAAGTTGAACAAATATGATGTTTCATGAACAAAAAGACCTCGGCAGTAAAATAGACAGGAGGCATTTTAGAATCTTCTAATAATTACATCATTATCCATTTCAATAAAATGAGAAAGAAAAGCAGCAGATTAGAGGCTGAACAGATCTGCCAAAATGTGCCCTTTAAAGTTCCCCCAGGCCATGCCAGCCATTTCTATGACTTTCTGTACACTTAAAGTGCATTTTCTGTTCATCAGGAGTATCTGGAATGCTCCTATTTGTCGGCAAAATCTCCGTTGCACAGTCTTTGTCATGCCACATATATTTTAAGTAAGATTTATTGGAGAAAGACTTTTGTCATTTGATACAACTAGTCTGTTTATGCCCCTATGGGAAAATGATCATACCATGTGAGAGTTGAGATGAGCTCTGACCCCATGTTCTGTGATGGAGAACTGTCTATTCTAAGTACATTGTTGCTGACTGGTGACACTACATTCTATAATTGTTCAGTTTTTCTACTCAGTCACTCAGAAAGGTTGTCAAAATACTTCAGCAATATATAATGAAACTATATTCCTGTACAGTATCAGAATTAAGTATCAGTTATCTTGCTTAAAATATTAGATTTAGGTGAATAAATACTGGGGAATTAGGATAATTGTTCACTTAGTCTACATCGTTTTCTTCCAGTTTTTGTGAAGAATTGATCCAAACTCCACTTTAGTCAGAACAGAGGAAGTCATATCACAAAACTCATGTGTATCTACCTAATAACAAAAAATTATCATGTGCATTGCATATGTTTTGGTTAATCAATTCCAAGCACTAAGATGTATCTTCTTTGTAAGTCAAAAACAGACAAAAGATATTTTCATTGGCCAGAGACTACATTAACTAAAAAGCAGAAACGGCCATAAGGAAAAGAACATAAGTGATGGCAAACAGAGAAAAGGTGGCTTGCTGGTGAGATCCTGGTCTTGGCAGAGAACCTTACATAGGTAGTACTCATTCAACCCGATACCACAGACACAGGAATAAGAACAATAAACTTCAATCTTAAACACAAATGTAGAAAATAAACATCAAAACATTAGCTAGGAGACTGAACTTTTCCTGTCAAAGTGCCTACATCAATGAGGTAGTTTAGTGTATAGAAATGTTCACAAGCTCTTCAGTGACTGGCAGAGACAGCAAGGCCATCTCTCACTGATAGAACAGTCACTGGTTTCTTTTCAAACTATACATTCTGTGTTCTGTTGAGCTCCAAAGAAAGGAAACCAGCCTATAAAGAATATCAAACTTATAGAACTAGAACAATCATCTATTTAAAATTGCTACAGCTTAGCAGCATGGCTCCTGGTAGGACAACACCCACCTCCTAAAAGCCAAAGGAGAAACTGGATTACCCATCTTAGAGGACCTCCTATGGAGGGGCTATGACTTAGGAAGAATACAGGAGGGTCCTGATGAGAGTCATTTGCAAGGCTGGTCACTTTCTATCTCTCCCTCTATCAATTGCCTCTACTCCCTAAAATGGTTAGTGGGTAAGAGGTGATCATAGTCTGTTTTCTTGGAAGTGGGTGGGAGATAGAGCATAGTGTGCTGAACCATAGTCATACAGAGTAAAACAATTCCAAACTTACTGTGACACAACCTTACTGATTATTGTAATGTCCCTTGAACTCTTATAGGCTTCTTTATATTGGGGGGATGTATATATTCCTGTGTACATGTGGATGTGCGTGTGTGTGTGTGTGTGTGTGTGTGTGTGTGTGTGTGTGCCTGTGTGAGGAGGCCAAAGGTCAAATCACATGACTTCCTCAGTCAATCCATCACTTTGTTTTTGGAGACAAATTACATTGGTTTGGAGCTCACTGATTTGGCTTTCAGGTGAGTCAGCCAGCCAGGCTGAAGGATCTTGTCTTAGCCTCCATGGTTCCCATTTGGGAGAACTGAGGACATCATACTTACACTGTAAACACTTTCCAAACAGAATGACATCCCCAGCCTGATCCCTTGAGTTTTCAAAGACTCTTTAGCAAAGGGCCAAGCCTCAAGAAAGTACTCTGTAATTATTGTTCTAATGAATGTCACTGCTAAATATTATTTTGTATTGCTGTTCTCTATTCATTAATCTACATGGAAAATGTGAGAAAAAAATCACACAATATAAATAATTTGAGTTCTAGACTCATAAAAATGTTCATTACATATACAGAAACCCCAGTCTAAAACAAATTGGGTGGGATGGGCTCCTTTTTAAGAGGTCAGCTCTAGTGAAAAGAGAATAACCTCCATAAATTTCATATTTTCAAAATTCTATAATCTAAGAAGCTTAAAAATTTGTGGGAGTAAAGTGCGTCTGCATGTATGGCCCACTCTCGTCAGCATACATTTGTTGTGGTGGAAAGAGAAAATCGTTGTCAATGGTTTCATTGGAGATACCTTTTGAATTTAGGAATAGCTTAGTGAATCAGGTCATGTTTGTTTGTTTTTTTTAATGTCTGCATTAACAAACACTGAAGAGTTTCTATTCTCATACTCCATACTTACTGTGTCAGAACTAAATTCTACCAGCATCTCCTTGTGTTTCGCTCATGTTTCTAACTATTTGTTTTAACACTATCCTCATAATTTCAGTTTCACTTGTATTTTTTTCTCCCATATGATTGAATTAAACAGAACTTTAAAGCATATGATGCCTGTAAACAAATGCTGCTGCAAATGGGGTAAGAAAATGCATCATCACCTTTAGTTTATAAAGTGTGGTGTAAAAGTTGTTCTTTTGGAACAACATATACGTGTGCATGAACATTCTATCATCTCTGTCTATCTATCTATCTATCTATCTATCTATCTATCTATCTATCTATCTATCATCTATCCATCTATTATGTTGTAATGCTCACAGTGAGACTACAAAATAACCTTAAAGTTGTAAATGAGCCAAGTTTCTAATGTTATTAGTTAGTGCATGCTGTCAAATTTCAAATCATTGGAATTTCACAACTTTAATACTGCTTCAAGGAATTATTATGTTTTCCCTCTCAATTTCAAAAACCACCATCTCCTTGAAAAATTAAATTCTGCTCTTGACATTTTCAGAGTCTCTTCCTTATCTCATTTTCTTTAAAGACTGGTCTGATTTGGGCAGCATTAAGAATTTCAGAGAATTTAATTTCAGGAAGAAACTCTAGTCAGAATAAAGTCTGTCTGCCCAGGAATGCACAGGACAGCTTTTTCTTGCCCTGCTAATAGAGAGCTAGACTAATGTTCTCTCTTGGGGTTTGCAGCAACACTCTCAAGATATATTCATTTGCCAAAACTGCTGAGTTAACGCTGAAGTCCCCCTTTCCCATATCAACTTGTCTACAAAGACAATAAATTTAAGGGGCCATGATAATGGCATCTCCCAAGACACTGAGTTAAATGATGCTAGTTCTCAAGCCCCATTTCAAAGTCTCCAATGGATTGTTGATGGGGAGAAGTGCATATCTATCTGAAAGAGGTCACCTCTAAGAAGTTCTTTCTGCACAGTGAATTCAGGAATGAGTTGGATTGAAACAAAGGCTCCTTTCTGAGATAATCCTGGTAGAATCACAGAGAATGATGCCTTATGTATCTGCTAAAATTAAGACTGCAATGCTACATTTTATAGGTAAAGGCTACAAGATATATTATAATAATGACTCCATTTATGAAGAAAATGGTTTATCCATCAGGTTCCTCTGGTTGAAATGAGGCCTTCCAAAGAGGGAGAAGAAAAGGAGAGAGAAATAGGCAGAGGAACAGAAGGGATGGGGGAAATCATATATTGCAAATAACAATGAAAATGCCATATAAAGAAAATGTTTTACCCTATGTGTATTAGGTTTTGTTTTCAGTTATTTGATGAACTTTCTGAATTTTAGCTTAAGAAATGTATTATGAGGCTAAAATATAAGGCTGACTCATACAAATGAGTGGAAAGTGAACGAACTCATTCTCTAATGTTGGCTGTGAAGGGTTTATTCATTATTTTTCTTTTTGTTTTTTTGCCTTTATCCTAGACTAAGAATTTGGTTATCCACAGGAGATCAATTTATGGTCTTCTTAATATGGATAAATCCAATAGCTTTCTTTCTTTCTGTGATAGTTTTTAAATCTGGCAGACAGTAGTGAGCACAAATGTAATATATGGACTTGAAGAATGATTTTCTCTAAAAGTGATGCTTTATGCCCAGAAGTAGATCTCTCACTAGTACTCATTATCTAGTTTGTGACTCTATGTAACAGGAGCTCTTTTAATAACCACAGGAAGAATTAGTTGAAAATTGACTTTGAATGTAATTCATTTGCTAGAAAGTGCTCTTGCACCCCAGCTCTTTTTCTTCACTCACATCCACATTTTCCTTTGGAGTCCTTTGTTAATAGAGGAACTGCACAGCAAAAGCATGTGAGGGCAATGGTTTCTAAATACCATCACACACCATGATGTCCCCTACATCCAGCCATTAAGGCAGGGCAACTGCCCTGTGCAAGCAGAAGAATGGGGGGAGTGCAGAGGAGCAGCTGGCTAATGGAAGCTGCAGAATGAGTCTCATAAGCCACACATCAGAAGGAAACAAAGCAGGAGTCTCCATCTCACTCATCTCCCACTAGCACCTTGCCCTCAGCTCCTAGGAGCAGGGATGACTTTTGGTCATGACAGTGATAATTTTGTCTATCATCAACTCAACCACCCTAGGGGAAGATTCTTTCTTTACTGATATACCCAAATTCAAATTTTAATGGTTTCAGACAATTGACTTTGCAGAACAAATTAAAATATGTCTTATTTAATTGCAGGGTATGTACATTTGTGAAAGAAACATAGGAGAGAGAGAGACAGAGAGAGAGAGGCAGAGAGACAGAGAGAGACAGAGAGAGATCTACTTTCTGTTGGTAGGTCAAACTAGCCTTGAACTCACTACAATCCTGTGGTCAGCTTTGATCTTGCAACCCTCCTGCCTCTGTCTTCCAAGCTGGAGGTGTGGCAGGGTCTTGTGATATTCCCTTTGGGGGAGGGGCCCAGTAGGCACAGAGTCAATGACAGACTCTGGGAGGATGTTGAAACAAGCTCAGTTTGTTCAGGAAGAGACAAGCCTTATATATCCTTCCCCCAGTCTGAGGGAAGGTCTCTTGAAAAATGCATCTGCTGGTGGGACATGGCTGCCTCTCATTGGTCAAGGTCATCTCAGATCTTGTCTCAGCTGTTGTTGCTAAGGCCCTTAGGCAGAGCCAGGTTGGCTTTCAGAAACTATCTTATTACTGGTTGACTCTCACTACTGGTTTGGACCAGCTGGCCCTCAGGCCTGTTAGGGCTGAGTCATCCCACATGGAGGCAAACCTTTGAATTGGGCAAAATATCCCCAGAATAGATTGCTTCTTCTTTGGTTCTAAGAGCTTTGCACCTGAAGTTCTGTCATGATGCTAAATGATACTTAAGGTCCTGTGGAATGATCTATTATATTCAAATTAGTGTGAAGGCAATTTCTACAACTATTTAACTCAGAAGTTGAAATTTTTGGCACTGATAAAAGGGATCACAATACTCAAAAACAGAAGAGAAATCCTTTGAATCAACAGGACAATAGAACTTCTCAGAAGTCAGCAGAGGGTGTTCTCCTACATCAACCACAATCAAGGTATTACAATATAGAACAAGTTTGCACTGGGAGAATAAAATACATATTAAATTTATAGCATAATAAACTTCTCAGTAGTTAAAAAATAATATCTTCCTCATCATTTAGGTGACACATGATATTAATAGGTAATGCAGAGTTTTTCATAACCTTAATTATGGTGTCAGTATTGATTATCACAATATTTGTAGAATATTTTGATCCTAATTAGTATGTATAATATTTAATGTACAGTTAACATAATCTATGGCAAGTCAATAGTAACTAACAGAGTAAATGAAAAATATCAACCAAATAAATGCCACATTAAACATTATTTGCAGTTACCTGTTGGTTTTATTCATAAAGGAACTGAAAATAAAATTCTCAATATTAACCATCTTTAAAAGACTTTTTCTTCCTTATTTGGAATTAATCTTTACCCAAGAAAAGCTGGATCATTACAATTCCCATTATTTCAGCTGGTCTCAATACAAAACTTTCAAATGAAACATCAGAAAAGCATACAGTTCCTTATCTTATTATGTATAATATTTACCTTTTCTCACTGTACTGCCCAGTGCTCCCTCAAATACCTGATCCCCCTGCCTCAAAATCATCATGCTGGAATTGAATGTGTTCACCCCTATGCCTGTAATGGACACACATTTAATCAAATATCAGAAAGCATGCCTGTTCTCATCACCACAAGAACAGATACTGAATTGGTATAAGTAAACACACCTAAGATCCCTAAGCATAATCTCCAAGAACAAGAAAGAAAATAGATTTGATGACTGAACATTATAATAAAATCTCCATGTCTTAGTTTCACTGTGCTGATATACCATAATGCTACAGGTTGGACAATTACAAAGAACATAAAGTTATGAATGGACATTCCCTGTCATAATGGCCTGTTCCGAAATACCTGGCAGCAGCTTCCCAAATTACCACACAGAGGCTTATATTAATTATAAATGCTCAACCAATAGCTCAGGCTTATTACTAACTAGATCTTACATTTAAATTAACCCATACTTCTTATTCATGCTTTGCCATGTATCATCTCCTGCTTCCTCTGCATCTGCTGGCAGCTCCTGACTCAGCCCTTCTCCTTGCCATCATTGTTAATTTGGTTGTACTGCCTATACTCCCTGCCTAGCTGCCAGCCAGTCAGCTTTTTATTAAATCAATTCAAGTGATCAATCTTTACAGTGTACAAGAGGGTTATTCCACATAAAGACATTTCCCATGGTGATGTTCCAGCAAGGATTGTGTGGTGAGGATTACCATTTTCTTCTGAGATGGTACCATACTAGTACATTATCTTGAAGGAAGAGCATGTGATTCTTACATGGTGGAGGTAGAAGCACAAACCAGCATAAACTGAATTAATCCTCTTTTCTAATGATTTTACTCTTAGTTACTCTTTAATCACTTGTTAAAGGTTCCTCTACTTTTCTCTTTGTGTGTGTGTGTGTGTGTGTGTGTGTGTGTGTGTGTGTGTGTATGTATGTATGTGTGTGTGTGTGTGTGTGTGTGTATGTTGCATGTGAGTGTATGCATATCCATGTGTGTGTGTGTGTGTGTGTGTGTGTCAGTGTGCATGTTCCTATGTGTGGAGTGTGGGTATACATGCCATGGTGAATGGATGAACTCAAAGGACAATTTGTGTGTTAGTCCTCACTCTCCACCTTGCTCTGAGACAGTGCCTCCTGTTCATTACATTGAACTCCAGGCTGGCTAGCCAACAAGATTGAATTTACCCTCTTGACTTCATCTTATCTTGTAGTCAGAGCTCTGGAATTATAGATGTGGGCTACTAGATCTGGCACTGCATGGCTTTGAACTTTAATCCCCATACTGTACAGCAAGTGCTTTATCTGCTGAGCCAGCTCTTGGCCCAGATCCATCTTAATATCATCACTTTATCAATACCTGAATTATGAAGGTGGCACATTCAAACCATAGCATTTGTACCCCTAGCCTCAAATTTTTCACTTCTATGTCACAAACAAAACAAACACAGTCCTTTCAACATAGTAGCTGTCCCCAAAGTCAAATCATTCCAGCACCAACTTTACAACTGAAGACTGTTGTTGCATATATGAATATTTCCATTAACAGTCATCACACAGTCTATCCTGGGGAAAAATCTCTTCTGACTGTGAACTTATGGAGCATGGCACATTGTGTGCTTGCCATGTACAGTGGTAGGAATGACATACACAGACTTATCTATCCTCAAAAGGAGAGGAAGGAGGAGATCACTTTCCTGTTATCCCAAAGAGAAATTTCCTCTGGCTTTTTGAGAAAGGATCTCACTACTCCACAGCCTGGAATTGACACTGCCATGCTGGTCTTGAACTCAAACTCAACTTGAACACGCTTAATCCCATCAATCTTGGGATTATAGGTATGAGTCATCACACTGGCAAGGGGGTTTAGGATCTGCTTCCATGTTGAATTATAAACTTCATCTTTAAGTCATGTCTTCTTGTCTGATTTTACTACAAGCAGGTAATATAATTAATGAAACACCTGAATACCTTTCTCCTTAGATATTTCATTTCATTAAGTTCATGACTCAAGTTCTGCCTTAAAATATTAAGCCTGGGACACATCAGCTCAATCAAGTTCTTTGCCAATTTTTAAACTGGGTGTTCCTTCCTCAAGTCTTGGCAGAATGGTGATCTCTCTGTATATTTCTGCTGATAGTTGGCTCACAGCTGTCTAAGTAGTTAATAAGAAGAATGACAACTTTCATAAACTCTTTTTCTCTGAGTCCTTCTAGAATTGTGCTTAATGCCATATTCATGGAAAAATGAGAGTCTCCTGCCTGTCCCTTCAAATTCATCCAGACTCTTCACACTTACTCAGTTTCAAAGCAGATTTAGCTGATTGTTAAAGCAATGTTTGTACTTCCCAGCATTGAGAATATAATCATTACCTAGCTTATTTCATTTGGTTTCTGAGTGACATCAAGAAGTTACTGTTGTCTAAATTTGACTTAGAATTCTGAATCCCAGATATGAGAGATAAAGAGATACAACTTCCTTTGCCACTAGGCTTTGTGCACCCTGGATAATGGTAAATGGAATCATGACCTAATCAAGGTTGCTAGTTATTCAAACCACCTTGACTTTGTTCTTTATTTAACACCAAAGGTGGTTTTGACACTTAAAGGCAGGCTTCAATCTCTTTTCCAATTGTTGCAACATTGCTAGCAAATTCCTTTCTTAGATTCACCATTGATTATCTGCTTTATCAGTTGGGATGAGTTGTTAATCCTGGGCTGTTAAGACTCCTATTTGCAGGCCTTTGGCCAGTGTCTCTGTTAAGACAGCTTTGTGCTTAGTGCATCCTTGCTACTATAACATAATAACCACACACTGTAAAATTTATAAAGAACAGAAATTACTTCCTCAGGGTCTAAAAACTAGAAAGTACAGATCAAGGTACCCACTGGCTTGGCTGTCTGATATAGAATACCTGTAGCAGGGATTTTAAAAAGGGTCTTATTAATAAAAACAAACCTGAATGCTGGAAGATCAGAGAGACAGAATAGGCCACAGCTTCCTCAACTTGCCAATTCCTCAGGTGATCCTGTTTCCTCAGACTAGAAGCCTCTGTGTCCTCATCCAAATGGATCTCAGTTGAACTGCTTCTCAAAAGTCTAAAAGCTTAACCAGCCTAGTTCCTGTTTTTCACACCTAACATACCTTTCTGCTTCCTGCCATCACTTCATGGGATTAAAGGCATGAGTCACCATGCCTATCTGTTTCCAGTGTGACCTTGAACTCACAGAGATATGGATGGATCTTTGCCTCTGGAATGCTAGGATTAAAGGTGTGTGTGCCACCATTTTCTGGCCTCTGTATCTAGTGGCTGTTCTGTTCTCTGACCCTAGATAAGTTTATTAGGGTGCACAATATTTTGGGGAACACAATATACAAATACCTTCTGCCTCCAAGATGACATGTCACTGCTGTATCTTCCTAAGGGGAAATAACAGAAGGCTTTGAAGTGGTAGAAGATGGAAGAGCAAAATAGTGAATATCTGTGTTAATACAGTGCCATCATGGCCTGGTTACTTCTTAAATGCCTCCCCTCCTGAATAATATCATATTAGCCTGTAGATGAATTTCTTAATGGCCTTATTTAATAAAAAAAAACATAGAGCCAAATACAGGGATGAAAGCCTTAGAGAGACTAGAAAAATATGGAAAGCCACCAGTCAACCTTACTTTATGAACTCTGTAGCTTCCAAAGTGCCATGACTTCCTGTGCACCCATGCCTATATGCCTTGCTGTTCTGCTGTCTGATTTGCTCTCTCCACTAAGCTATATCATTTCCTCTTTCTGCCCAGCTCTGATACTTCCTATCTGTCTGTACAGACATCCAGACCTCCAGACCTCCATGGTTAACTAGTTTTGGAACTTTAAGGCATGTGCCACCACACCTGGCTCTGTTTCCTAGCGTGGGCTTGAACACACAGAGATCCTGCCTGCTAAGTGATAGGATTAGGGACATGTGCTATCATTGCCTGACTTCTTTGTTTACTTAAAATGGCTTGCTATTTCCTCTGATCTCCAGGTAAGCTTTATTTATTAAAGCAGAAATAAAACATCATCACATTTTAGTACAAATATCACCATATTAGCCAAACCTGAATTATAAAGAGGGTACCACCTACAGATTCAGCACTCATTAAGGGAATTCCTACTGAAGGGTTAACACAATCCATGTCCCTATAGTAGCTTAACTACAAATAAATTATAAAAATATAAAGTTCCATTCAGATAAATACATGGAATAAACCCAGTATAACCAATTAAACATTAACA
Source organism: Onychomys torridus (assembly GCF_903995425.1). Classification (NCBI taxonomy): domain Eukaryota; kingdom Metazoa; phylum Chordata; class Mammalia; order Rodentia; family Cricetidae; genus Onychomys; species Onychomys torridus. The sequence continues at coordinate 150,118,995 of NC_050445.1, read as the reverse complement.
TTATTCTCTTATATGGTTTTTAAACATACAGACTAATTTTTTTCCTTTCATTGAAAATATTTTTTTTCTCACATACTATATTCTGATTATGGTGTCCCCCATGAGTACTTTTCTCAGTCCTCCCCACCTACCTTCCCAATTTGGATCCTATCTCCTTTCTGTCTACTATTATAAATCAAACATAATTCTTAGGAATACTTAAACAATAAATACTTAGATAAAATAATACTGAAATTAATAAAATAAATTATAATATGATAAAACATAAATTAACACATATTATTTGGCCAAAACTAACCTAGAGAAGGAAAAAAGCCCAATAGAACAACCAGAATCGGAGACACACTTGTTCCCACACAGGAGTTCCATAAAAACATTAAACAGAAAGCCATATATATAATAAATGACTTGTAAATTAAAAATAAAGAAGAAAAATGCATAAATAAAATTAAAGAAAAATAAAAACAATAATTTTTTAAATGAAGAAAAGCCCTGACATGACATTATGAGAAAAGTTATTGCTTTTGAGTTCCTTTTCTGTTGGCCATGTATTGCTGGCCATGCAGCCTACCTTTAAAAGTTGTTTGTTTCTCCAATGAGACTCCCTTGGAGGAAACTAAATTTTTACTTGTAAGTGATTATCAACTGGAGATTGCTCTGGGTTAGAGGTAGGAGCATGTGTCCACTTCTCCTTTCATCTTTAGGACACTCCTTGGTGTGGACCTGTGCAAGCACTGAGCATGCTGCCTCTGTCTCTGTGAGTTCATATGTGCATCAATCCTTTTGATTTAGAGAACCTTGTTTTTTTTTGGTGTCCTGCATCCCCTCTGGCTGTTAGCCTCTTTCTGCCTCCTCTTCTATGGAATTCACTGAGTCCTGAGGGGAGGAATTTGATGGGAATATCTCATGTAGGGATGTATTTTCCAAGGGCTTTCACTCTTTGTGCAATGCCTGGCTGTGTCCCTGTATTTGTTCCAATCTGCTGCTGAGAAGCTTCTCTGATAATTGCTGAGCAAGGCTCAAATCTAAGAATACAGCAGAATGACTTTAGGAGTCATTTATTGCTATTTCTTTGTTTTGATTTGTTTTGTTTCTTGTTGCTGTTGTTGTTTGGTTTGGTTTTAGAACAGTGGTATTTGATTTAATGATATGGAATTTTTTGTCTCAGTTTATTGGTTACCTGAGCAGTGTTTGGCATGGGTTCCATTTAATGGAGTAGGTCTTAAGTCAAATCAGTCATTGGTTGGTTACTCCTACAAGCTTTGTGCTACCATTACACTAGCATATCTGGGAGGCAGGACACCATTTTAGATCAAAGGGTTTGTTGATGGGTTGGTGCTTACATTTCTCCTTTAGTATCATTCTATATCAATGCAAATAATTTAGGGAAGGCAGGTTATAAAAATAAGTGCCTCAAACACTTAGGATTCCATTCAAAAATCAGAATTATATGCTATTCCCATGAAATTAGTAGATTTTTCAGAACTGTAGCCAGAAGGAAAGTTTCTCCAGTCCCACCTTGCCCTGTGGCCCTGCAGCCACATATAAAATAATCATTCAGAGGCTTAATACTATTTACAAACTGTATGGTCTATGGCAGGCCTCTTGATAGATAGCTCTTATATCTTAAATTAACCCCCCCCACACACACTTTTTTTCTGGTTTTTTGAGACATGGTTTCTCTGTGTAGCTTTGTGCCTTTCCTGGAACTCACTTGGTAACCCAGGCTGACCTCGAACTCACAGAGATCCACCTGCCTCTGCTTCCCGAGTGCTGGGATTAAAGGCATGTGCCCCCACTGCCCGGCTTGCCCATTTCTATTAATCTATGTATGTTTTGCCACATGTTCTGTGGCTTACTGGTCTGCTGGCATGTTGTTCCTTGGGCAGCAGCCTGGTGTATCTCTCCAGACTCTGCCTCTCTCTTTCCTGTCTCTCTCCTTGGATTCCCCACCTGCCTCTAAGCTGCTTTGACATAGGCCAAAGCAGCTTATTTATTAACCAATGGGAACAACATATATTCACAGTATATAGAAAGGCACCCCCCAGCACAGAACTTCTTAATAGAGTTATTGACTCTTAATATGCAGAAAGAGTTGTTTTGCATATTGAAACCACTGAACTTATTCCAGATGATTCAGACTTAATTTTGCTATTTATTCAATTACAATAAATACTAAGAAACAGAAATCATCCCATGTAAATAATACCTATCAATTCCAATATGGGTCTACCAGACCCTCTAGCACAAGAGAATAATGAAATTGATCAGCTAATGGTAGAAAATGTGCTAGAATCCTCAGAATTTAATGAGAAACATTACATTAACAGCAAAAGTTTAAAGAAAGATTTTTTCTATCACTTGGCAACAAGCCAAAGAAATTATAAAGAAATGCCCTGCTTGTTCTTTGTATAAATGAACACCACTATCTTCAGGAAAGTAATCTAAAGAGTACTCAAAGAAATGAAATTTATCAAATGGATGTGTTTCATTTTGTGAAATTTGGAAAATTTAAGCATGTGTACAGTACCATAAATACATATTCAGGATTTCAAAGACAACTACTTTAAGTTCTTAAAATGCTGATCCTATAATTACACATTTTAGAAGTTATGGCCATCATGAGGCTACTGGTACAAATTAAGACTGACAATGCTCTAGCATGTCTCTAGTAAAATGAAACATTTTTGCATATTATAGTATAAAGCATATTTCACACACTCCTACAGGACAAGTAGCTATAGAAAGATCCAATTGCACTTTAAAAGATATGCTCAATAAACAAAAAGGGATAATAAAGACCCCCAGAGAGGAAGGGCTTTGACATGCCTCACCTGAATGTACCAGGCTCTGCTGACTTCCCATGTGATACCTTGATTTGGAGGAGATGGGGGTGAGGGATGGGTTTGAGGGAAATATTGGAGGCAAGAGGAGGGAGGAGAGGGGGAATCAGTGGTTGGTATATAAAATGAATAGAAAATGTCTTAATAATAAAAATTTCTCAATAAGAAACGACCTCCATATATCAATTACACAATGCTTTATTAACTTTAATATTTTAATGCTAATGAGAAGGGAATGAGAGCTAAAGAGAGAAATTGGATAATGGATAAAACTGCTGAATCAAATTAGCCCAAATACTTCAAAGATGTGTTGACCTCTGAATGGAAACCAGAATATGTGTTACATTGGGGAAGAGGTTTTGCTTTTTGTTCCATGGGAGAAGAGAAGCCATGGATACCATCAGATTGGTAAAGATTAAATTAGAATAGGAGAGACCTTTAGATTAGGAGAGGTGATAGTTCATCAAACAGCATGGCCATTCAACTTGCCCAAAGAAGAAACTCCCCTGGGGCAGAGTTTTGTTTTGTTTTTTCTTTCCAGAAGAATTAAAACATCTAAAGACCACCAGACAAATGAGACATCTGAAAAAGAAGAATGAAACATCCAAAGAAAATTCCCCCAAGTAAAGGAGCAAATTGGCCTAATAGCATAGCACACTTCCAATAGGATAATATCTCACATCTTTCCAAATATTTGCCTCTACTGTTCTCTATAGACGTATAAGAAAAATGGTCTTTTTATAGTCCCAACTTCAATTAAAAATTAAAGCTGGCTTTGGAGTTTAAGCATGGCTCTCTCCTTCTGTAAACCCAAGCATGAGTGTTAAATGACAGAGATTTTAGATTTTTTTAATTATTACTCAGGATTGTTTTAGCTATCCTGGGTATTTTGTATTTCTGTATGAAGTTGAAAATTGTTCTTTCAAAATCTGGGAAGAATTTAATTGGAAGTTTGATGAGGATTACATTGGAGTTGTAGATTGTTTTTGGAAGGATGGCCATTTTTACTATGTTTGTCCTATTAATTCATGAACACAGGAGATCTTTCCATTTTCTTATCTTCAATTTCTTTCTTTAGTTGTCTCAAAGATTTTTATCATAACAAATCATTGCTTGGTTAGAGTTACCCCTAGATATTTTAATTATTTGGGGCTATTGTAAAAGGTGTTATTTCTCTGATTTCTTTCTTAGTTAGTTTGTCATTTATATAAGGGAGGCCTACTTATTCAGTTTAATAACTAAAGTAACACATATGATCACAATTTTAAGTACAAAATAATCTCAACTCAGGCCAGCTTTCAAATGCTTTCCATTCTCTAATAACTCTTAAACTATTGCAGTAACTCTGAATGTGTCAGTAAAGAAAATGCATCTTTGAAAAAAAGATTTAAACTTGAAAAAAGAATTTAAAGTTCTGTTGCAACTACATAAATATGAAAATTGTGGTTTTAATTTTTCTAGAGTGTTGCAGATCTATACTTATAATACTTTTCTGAACTTGCAAAATTAATGTTCCTTTTTTGTTCATGGTTAGTCAATATACTCAACCCATCTACATATTTTCAATTATTATTTTAATGCTTAAGGTATGTCAAAAGATGTCATGTGAATATGCAGATATATGTCTGCAATGTCTTTGTGTACCTGTATAAAACAAACCTACAGGTTTTTCTTTACAAGATCCTACCACAGCACAATTGTGATATGATGGATGGGGTGTGTGGATTGAAGGCTGTGCACCCCTTTAATTCCAGCACTCGGGAGGCAGAGGCAGGCAGATCTGTAAGTTTGAAGTCAGCTTTGTCTACAGAGTGAGTACCAGGACAGCCAGAACTACATGAAGAAACCCTATCTTGAAAAATAAGCAAATTAAAAAGAGATATTTATTTTACTTATGTGTATCTACATATATACAAGGGCACCATCTCCATGTAGTAACCACTGTAGATAGCAGATGGTATCAGATCCCCTGGAGCTGGAGTTACAGGCAATTGTGAGATGCCATGTAGGCACTTGGGACTGAATTGCAGTCCACTAGAAGAACAGCAAGTGCAGTTAATTGATGAACCATCTCTACAGCCTCACTATAGATAGATTTCAAAGGACAAATTAACCCATGAGGTGGCTTAACTACAAACACATTACTAGGTAAGCTATCTGTAAATCATTAGGTTCATAGTATATCTTCCAATCATTAAATATAGTTATTACAGAAAAAATATCCTCAAACAGTATTTTCAATTTACCAAAGAAGGAAGAAAACAGGAAGGTAAGTTAATAAAGGTTACTTTCATTATGCATGTCAAGTGCTTAATATAAAATAAATAGCATAATTCTAAATGTTAGTCATTAGTATTATTTATTTATTATATAAATACTTTTATTTTATAATTAACTTAATTTCACATCTCAGCCATGGATTTCCCCATACTCCCTCCTCTCATCCCTCAGCCCCCCCACCCCCCCCCATTCCCACCTCCTCCAAGGCAAGATCTTCCCTGGGGAGTCAGCCCAGCCTGGTAGACTCACCTGAGGTAGGTCCAGTTCCCTCCTCCCTACACCAAGGCTGAGCAAAGTGTCCTAGCATAGGCCCCAGGCTCCAAAAAGCCAGTCCATGCACCAAGGACAGGTCCCAACTCCACTGCCTAGCAGCCTTCCAAACAGTTCAAGCTAATCAACTGTCCCTTTTATCCAGAGAGCCTGGTACAGTTCCATGGGGGCTACTCAGCCATTGGTTCACAGTTCATGCATTTCCACTAGTTTGGCTATTTGTTCCTGTGCTTTTTCCAATCATGGTCTCAATATCTCTCTCATGGAATTTTTGTAAAGAAGGGTTATCTTAAAATATGAATGATTTCTAAGGAACATTCCAGCTGATGAGGATGTGAGTATTAGTCACTAAAGAACAAAGACATGACTAAAGGATTTACACATATAACTTTCCCACAAATATTCCAAATAATAATCAAATCATACTTACTATAATTGACCACATCAAGAATTTTTTAAGAATGTGGATGCTTTAATGCTTTATTTTAAAATGTCATTTGCTTTTCAAAGAATAACTTTTACTATTAATGCATTCTTCTCATTATGGTGCTACTGTGATGAAAGACAGGAATTCCTCCTGGCAAATTCTTCACCTGAAAATCTTTTCCTAGGAAAGTTTGCATTCTTAGACACCTTACATGATTTGACTGAATGAGTCTTCCAAGTTCAGTAGGAGAAGTAGACAGCTACCTTCCCATACAGCTTTAACCAGCTGGAAGTGAGGAAGACTTCGTGGAGCTATTTCCATTTGCTGGAGAGTAGACTGTAAAGCAAGGTGAAGCCTGAGCAAGGATAAAAATAAAAATAGTGACAGTAAGTGCCTTGAGTGCCTGTGCAGAGCTAGTCACAGGCACTGGCTAAAGACATTGGGTCAACATATCATTTGCAATTCCTCTGAACTGAATAGAAAGGAACAGGAGACCAGAAAGCTTTAGAGAACTGGTAGTTAGAGGGTAGATGACTATAGGAAAGCCACACAGAAAAAGTTCCAGACATCTGCATAAAAACCATCTTGTGTCTTTGGACAGATGTTATGTTGCATATATATCAAATGACTTCTAAAGGCCAGAGTAACTGCTAAGAAACACAACTTTCATAAAACACCAACCCGAAAATTTTCAGAACTCTCAAAGCATTTGTTTCTGAACCTAATCAAGCAGAACACACACATGTTTGCAATGCCAGAAGCCACACTTAGCAGGAGTGCTGCTGAAACACACAGTCCATGCATTTCCACAGGTTCTCAAAGTGATATTGTGATAATTAAGATAACATTTCCTAATAGAATAAAATAATCCTTAGTTTAAGTATGATCATTGTATAAGAAAAAACTATATAGAACTAAAAATAAGCAATATAAAATAATCAAAATATCCCTACAATTGTGTAAGAATTATTTAATTTTTTCTTTCAATATTTCATAGGGAAATTTAGTGAGGACAGTAGAACAAGGAACTTATCCTAGGTTTCCTGATGGCCAATTATACAACTTTCCACCCCAAAATAATTAAATAATGCCATTCTACAAATGTACATAGACTATCTATTAAGATGTTTCCTAACAGTCGTGCTGGAACTCTCATCCAATAACTGAAGGAAGTGGATGCAGAGATCCTCAGCCAGGCCCCAGGTGGAGCTCCAGGTGTCCAACTGTCAAGAAAGAGGAGGGACTGCAAGAGCATGAATTGTTGAATCCAAGATTGCAAAAAGCACAGGGACAAATAGCACATGAATTATGAACCAAAGGCTGTGGAGCCCCCTTATGAACTGTTTGGGAGGCATCCAGGCTGTGGGACCAGGACCTGTCCTTAGTGCATGAGCTGGCTGTTTGGAAATTTGGGCTTACACAGGGACACATGCTCAGCCTGGAAGGAGGGGACAGGACCTGCCTATACTGAATCCACCAGGTTTAAATGAATCCCCGGGGAGTCTTGGTCCTGGAGGACATTGGAATGGAGGGGAGGGGATGGGGGAAAGGTGGGGGTGGGGGCGGGAGGGAGGAGGACAGGGGAACCCATGGCTGATGTGTAAAATTAAAACACATAATATATGTAATAAAAAGATGTTTCCTATACCTCGCCATGATACAAATTTAAACAAATTTAAAAGTATCAATATCGCCGGGTGGTGGTGGCACACACCTTTAATTCCAGCACTCAGGAGGCAGAGCCAGGCACATCTCTGTGAGTTCAAGGCCACATTGGAAACAGCCAGGCATGGTGACTCACATCTTTAATCCCAGAAAGAGAGCCTTTAATTCCAGGGAGTGATGGCAGAGAACAGAAAGATATATAAGGCATGAAAACCAGGCACCAGAGCTAGTTAAGCATTTGGCTGGTTAAGCATTTAGGCTTTGGAGCAATAGTTCAGCTGTGATCCATTTGGATATTAGGACTCAGAGGCTTCCAGTTTGAGGAAACAAGACCATCTGCAAGGTGAGGAAACTGTGGCTTGTTCTGTCTCTCTGATGTACCAGCATTCACTCCAATAACTGGCCTCGGATTTTATTTTATTAATAAGGCCTGTTAAGATTCCTGCTATAATATGATATTTATAATTTTATATAAATGATGCAATATATAATTTTATTTATTTAATATAAATTTATTTAAAGTACTTTATATTTAATATTTTATATATCAATTAATTCTCAAATTCCATATGGTGCTGCTTCCAACCTAATCTGTCCAAATTAAGCTTAAAGTGAAAGTTATATGTGAAGGAGTTACACGTTGATTTGAAAAACTAAAATAAAGTTACAGTGAATAAAACCATGTGGTTGGCAGTATGTGCAGAAATCAAAGGAATAAAATAGTTTACACAGACACAGACAGATATTTCACAACTGAGCCAAGCAAATTCTGTGAGGAGATGATAACCTCTTATCAAAGTGTGTATCAAGAACATTGAGAAATCGGGTGTTATTCTGATGGTTTTGCCATTATAAGTCACTTGGCCTTTTTCCTTTGCTGCCCTTAATATTCTTTCTTTATTCTGTACGTTTAGTTGTTTAATTATTATGTGGCAAGGGGACTTTTTTTTTTGGATCTAGTCTGTTTGGTGTTCTATAGGCTTCTTGTATCTTCATAGGCATTTCCTTCTTTAAGTTGGGAAAGTTTTCTGCTACAATCTCATTAGACATATTTTCTGTGCCTTTGAGTTGGTATTCTTCTCCTTCCTCTATCCCTATTATTCGTAGGTTTGGTCTTTTCATGGTGTCCCAAATTTCTTGGACATTTTGGGTCATGACTTTGTTGGTTTTAGTGTTTTCTTTGACTGATGAATCTATTTCTTCTAACGTATCTTCAGCACCAGAGATCCTCTCTTCCATCTCTTGCATTCTGTTGGTTATACTTGCATCTGAAGTTCCTGTTCATTTACTCAGATTTTCTATTTCAGCATTCCTTCTGCTAGTGTCTTCTTCATTTTTCCTATTTCCATCTTTAGGTCTTGGACTGTTTCCCTTGCTTTTTCATGATTTTCTTTCAGGGACTTATTGTTTTCTCCTGCTTTAATTGTCCCTTCCTTTAGTTTTTCTTTTTTTTATAGCGTTCTTCCCATTTTTGGTTTGTCTGTTCCTCCACTTTATTTTTTTATTTCTTCTACATAAGGCTCTAGCCTCTTCATGATGTGACTTATAAGGTTGTTTTCTTCTCTTCCATTCTGTGATGTTCAGGTCTAGCTGTTGGAGAAGGGCTAGGTTCTGGTGATGCTGTATTTCTCTTTATTTTTTTATGTACTTCTGCTGGAGAGGATGTGGAGCAAGGGGAACTCTCCTCCACTGCTGGTGGGAATGCAAGCTTGTACAGCCACTTTGGAAATCAATATGCCACTTCCTTAGGAAATTGGGAATCCATCTCCCCCAAGGCCCAGCTGTAGCACTCTTGGGCATATACCCAAGGAATGCTCAATCATACCACAAGGGCATTTGCTCAGCTATGTTCATATCTGCATTGTTTTTAATAGCCAGAACCTGGAAACAACCTAGATGCCCTTCAACTGAAGAATGGATAAAGAAAATATTGTACATATACACAATGGAGTACTACTTAGCAGAGAAAAACAGTGACATCATGAGGTTTGCAGGTGAATGGATGGATCTAGAAAAAATCATCCTGAGTGAGGTAACCCAGACTCAGAAGGACAAACATGGTACATACTCACTCATAGGAGGATACTAGATGTAAAACAAAAATGATTAGACTACTACACAACTCCAGGGAGGCTACCTAGAAAACAGGACCCTAGGAAAAACCCAGGGATCACCCAATGACAGAGAAATGGATGAGATCTACATGAACACCCTAGATGACAGTGGGAATAATAAAGGGCAAGATTTGAGGGAAAGAAAACTTAGGGGAGTAGGAGATCCCAGCTGGATCAAGAACAGAAAGGGAGAACAAGGAATAACAGACCATGATAAATGAAGACCACATGAGGACAGGAATAAGCAGAGTGCTTGAGAGGTTCCCAGAAATCCACAATGACATATCTTCTGTAGACTGCTGGCAGTGGTCAAAGGAGGGCCTGATCTGACCTAGTCTGGTGATCATATGACTAAACACCCTAGCAGTCGTGGGAGTGGGGAGGACAGAGGAACCCAGGGTGGATGTATAAAATTAAAACACATAATAATAAAGTAATAAAAAATTGAGAGTGTTGTTGAAAACTAGAAATTTTAACACAAAAATTAATTTATACGCTATCTTAAAATATAGGATAAGACATCTAGGAAAATTTATAACTCAGATGCATTAACACATTCTCACACACACACACTCAGACACCACACTGTAGCACGAATCTTAAAAATTCTTACTAATAAAAGCAAACCTGGAGCCAGGTATTGGGGTGAATGATGGAAGGTCAGAGAAGCAGAAAAAGCCACAGCCACCTCACCTTGCCAGTTCCTCAGGTGATCCTTTTTCCTCAGACTAGAAGCTTCTGTTTCCTCATCTAAATGGATCTCAGTTGAACTGCTTCTCAAAAGTCTAAAAGCTTAACCAGCCCAGCTCCTGGTTTTCACACCTAACATACCTTTCTGCTTCCTGCCAACACTCCCTGGGATTAAAGGTGTGATTCACCATGCCTGGCTGTTTCCAAAGTGGCCTTGAAGTCACAGAGATCTAGAGGGCTTTCTGCCTCTGGAATGCTAGGATTAAAGGTGTGAGTGCCACCATTTTCTAGCCTCTGTATCTAGTGGCTGTTCTATGCCCTGACCCCAGATAAGTTTATTAAGGTGCACAATATTTTGGGGTACACAATACCACCACACCACATCATATATTCACCTACAAACAACAAAGCTTTTTAAAAATTTTCCTTAAACACTAATTTTTAGTATTTCGTTGTTTGGTTATATTATGCCACATGAGATAAAATATACATTTTCTTAATGACACAAAACCATTAATGTACAAACCTCCCTCTACAGTATTCACTGCCATGTATCTAGGAGTGCTGTTCCAAGAAATGTCATAAGTAATGTTATAAATAATTACCTAGAATTATGACATTCAAATCTCTTATACCATAACTAGTTTGGTGCAATGAACTCTTGCCTTGAATTGTGAAGTTAAACAATCCTATTTCTAATTCTACCATTCTATGACCTTCAGCAAAATCTTCTTTGTATCAGAAAAAATGATGGACATTGTAATTGTGTGAGTCCATGAAATGTTTACTGTTCTCAGTTCAATATACAATGCTAAGAGGATACATATGGCCACCTGGATGGTATCAGAAGGAAGTGTACTGTAAAATGATGCTGAAAGTTCATTTCTTCCAACTCTGATTTTATTTCTGAAAATTATCTCCAAAATAGCAGAATTGGAAAATGTGTGTGTGTGTGTGTATGTGTGTGTGTGTGTGTGTGTGTGTGTGTGTGTGTGTAGAATTATGATTGTCTGAAATGATCTAGGTTAGTGCAAATCATATATGATTTGCATTCAAATATTATACAAATAACCCTTTAAAATATAAAACATGAATTAAACTTCATCTAGAAATTTCATTTCTTTCCAATTGTATTTCAATTGCTGTGTTACTGAACCAGCCAGAAATGGTAAGTAGCTAAGAAACTGTTACAGAAAGAAAAAAAGAAAGAAAAACCACTTTGGAATAAAACTTCTTCAGGTCTTGTAAAATATTATCATTCATTTCTACCATTTGGCTTGGGATTTCCAATCTCTCGAATTGTCTTTCTCATTCTTTTTGCTTCTGAGAGTAGGAGTGGGTGGTCCCCCGGGTAAAACTCAGACATATCACAGTTTGACAGTGTGAACTTCCTCTTTGCCTTTCAACTTCTCCTTTAACCTCTCTTTTTCCTGACATCTCTGGGGAGACACAATTCACCTTTACTGGATTAAACTGTGTTTGGGGAAAAAGAGGAAAAAATACTTTTACACACACTAGAACATCAGCTTGAACATTAGCGAATTATACCATAGGAACATGAGAAATGTAAAAGGAAAAAAATAACTGAATCTCAAAGTTTATCTTTTAAAATTATGTGGCTGCTTCTACTATACAAAACTTCCTGCTATAGATCTCAGATTATTTTAGCCGCCTCAAAAATTAATGTAGTTATTGCAATGGCTGAAAAATCACTGAGGAAAAAAATAATTTTCATCATCTCTTGACTAGTATGCATCTGTTTTTTCACTAGAAGTAAAATATATTAGAGGTGTCAAGCTAATGTCTTTGAGCTCAAAATAGGAGTTGAGGAGTATTTATTGTGTGGGGTAAAAAATGGGCTAAGTCTCTAAGGCCTGGTTTAGTACTTGAACTCAATAAAGTGTCTGTAAGCAAGACAAAATGTAACACGCACAGGTTTCCATTGTACAACATCACTGCCCATATTGTCAAGAAGGCAACATTCAGTGCAATGGCTGAACAAGGTGCTGTTGCCAATGGTCAGCTTGCATCATCTTATCCACAGTGTGCACACTTGGTGCTCTAACTCACCATTCTATAGTATTGTCTCACTTATGGTTTCCCACTCTAGCAATATAGACAAAGCATTTTACATCTCTTGAAGATGTTTCTGAGGTGGAAAATTTTTATCAACACAATTAAATCTCCATATCTATATTTTCTCAGAAACTTCTCATTTGTGGGTCTTATTGGCAACCCTACTTCAAAAAGTGCTTCTGCATTATTTTTCATTTCCTGAACACTTGGTATTATGGTCTAAATCTAAAATCCTGAGGCTCATATGTTAGATTTGGTCCCCAGCTGACAAGAATTTGGGAGTTGACTGGGCTATGATAGCTCTAACTCCAATAATGGGTTTGTCTATCAGTAATCTCAGAGAGGAAGGGAGTATTAGGAGGTGGGCTTAGAAGAAGGAGGGTACTGCTCCATGACTAAGCTGAGTATCCTTGTTGTTGGCCCTTCTGTATTTACTTCTGCATCATGTCCTCTATGAAGTGATCCATTGTGCTCCACCATGTTAATCTTAAGCATGTTATTTTTGTCTCAAGACTCACTGGAAAGATGTAAGGGAGCCAAGTGACCATGGGTCAAAACATCTGGAACAGAGCACAGACAGGTGAAGTACTGGATGCTGACACCTTACACTGACCTCTAGCCTCTACCTACACCCCCTCCCCAACAACCACAATCTCATATACACCCAATCACATGCACACACTCACAGTGACATATATACACACAACCAAACACATAATCTCAACACACACAAGCAATCACATAGATACCCACAATCAAACACGTAATCTCATACAAACACACATACAAAGAGATACAATCAAATACACACAAAAATCACACACATAGTATCAATCACATATACACATACATACACACACACATACACACATATGTGTGTACATGTTCCCTCTAGGCTTCAGTGAACATTTTCAATACAGTAATTACAGAGATTACCTTGGCTAAACTACATAGCTCACAAAACAAACCCCACAAGTCATGACTTGGGAAAAGGACTATAGGAAAGGGGACAGTTTGATACAGGTAAGAAGGAGATAAGAGAAAATAGAGAGAGTAAAGCATTATATACATGTATGTAATATTCAAACAAAATTAGCTACATATATATATATATAATAAACAACAGAAATTACCCAAATAAAGCATAAGAATAAGTAAATGACTCAAAAATTAACAATTCTATTTTTTACCAGTTTTTTAAATATTTATTAACTATTATTGCTTCCTCTTTTGTAAACCACCTGTTTTGTTTGTTTGTTTGTTTGGTTGGTTGGTTGGTTGTTTTTTGGGCTTTTTGGTTTTTTGAGACAGGGTTTCTCTGTGTAGCTTTGCACCTTTCCTGGAACTTGCTCTGTTGACCAGGCTGGTCTTGAACCCACTAAGATCCACCTGGCTCTGTGTCCCGAGTGCTGAGAGTAAAGGAGTGCACCACCACTGCCCAGCTAAGTCAGCTGTTTTAGACTGAAGGAGTTAATATGCCATTCCAAAATACACTGCTCTGGCCCACTGACTACTTTGAATTAAAAGACTTAAAAAAAAAAGAAGAAGATGATGAAAATGCCCCACAGATATTACCACAGACCAAACTGAAAGAGACAGTTCCACAACTGAGATTTCTTCTCAATTAAGCTTGCATTAAGCTGATAAAAACTAACTAGCACAGAGAGTCTAAGTATGTACAAGGATGCATGAAGAATGTGTAAAGGTATGAATGTGTGATTATGTGCATGTATGACAATGTTCACCTCTTTAGTCATTTCACAGAGAAATGACTAAAGACACACACCACTCTATTACACTTCCAAGAACATACCCAGAAAAACACAATCCTGCACTCAAACCCATGTACACCAAATCATACTCATATGGGCATAAACAAAACAGTATGTTCATTTAAGTATGAAGTTATGTGAGCATTCAACACTGTGAGAATATATAATTGCACTCAAAATGGGAATAATTATGAGTACATGACAGTGTAAATGTATGTGAAGATTCTAGAGCACTACAGTGTGTATTTCTAAGGATGAAAGAATGTGGGAAAAATGTGGCTTGGTTAAGGTTTCTATTCTTGTGATAAAACACCATGACCAAAATCAACTTGGGGAAGAAAGGATTTATTTTATCTTGTAGGTTGTAATCCACCATCTGGGGAAGTCAGTTCATGAACTCGAGGCAGGAACACAGAGGTAGTAATTGATTCATAGCTCATGAAGAAATGCTGCTTACTGGCTTGTTTCCCATGGCTTGCTCAACTTGTTCTCTTATACCCTCCAGGACCACCTGCCCAGGTGTGGCACCATGCATAGTCAGCTGGGCACTCTGACATCAATCAATCAATCAAAAAGAAAATGCACCGCAGGTTTGCCCAAAAGTCAATCTGATTGGGGACATTTTTCAGATGAGATTCCCTCTTCCCAAATGATTCTATTGTGTGTCATGTTGACAAAACATTAGCCAACGCAATGTATGTGTGTGTGTGTGTGTGTGTGTGTGTGTGTGTGTGTGTGTGTGTGTGATTATGAGTGAGTATGATAATGTGCATGAGGGAGTACATAAATGTTTGAGTGTCTAGGTGTGTATTAGTACAAGAGCCCTCAGTTACCCTCCCTCAACCTGTACAATCTAGCTATACTGGATGGTTTTACATGTCAACTTGACACAAGCTAGAGTCATCAGTAGAAGGAGCCTCAGTTAAGGAAATGCCTTGATGAGATGCAGCTGTAAGGCATTTTTTTCATTTAGTGATCAGTGGGTTAGGGCCCAGTCCATGGTGGGCCTGGGCTGTTAGTCCTGGGTTCTATAAGGTGGGCTGAGCAAGCCATGGGAAGCAAATGAGTAAGCAGCAACCCTCCATGGCTTCTGCATCAGCTCCTGCCTCTGGGATCCTGACCTGTTTAAGTTCCTATCCTGACTTCCTTCAGTGATGAACAGCAATGCTGAAGTGTAAGCCAAATAAACCCTTTTCTCCCCCAAAAGAAATTAATAGTTCTAATAATATTTTTTAAAGATTGATTTAAAATAATTTTAAAAGAAGTCTCCTATGTATTTTACTTTACACAGCCATCTGGCCTTGGATGAACCTCACACTTTCTGGATGAGTATCCAGAATCAAAAACATGGTATTAAGTAAAGCATTACAACAAAATAGTTCAAAAATTATAAAAATGATTTTTTTATTTTTGGGGTTCTTGGTGAATTTGTTTGCTGTACAGGCATTGTTAAATGCTTATCTTCAGTGGTATCTTCTAATGTCAAGGGAACCTCTGCTTCTTCCATTATTAAAAGGGAAGTGAAAGTCATTGCTCAGAGTAACACATCTTCACATAGCAGGTCCCAAAAGGCCTCCACTTTGTATTTTCCTAATGCTTGTCTGTCTTCTGCATGGAACAATGTGACATTGCTCTTCCTCAGTCCCCAAGCTGCATTTGAGAAGAGATGGTGGCAATCAGAACCAGTGTAAGTTTAGATGGGAATTCTTCATTGCTATTTTGTCTTCAACATTTACTTCAAATGTACTGGGGCTGGGAATACTTTACTCATCACATACTCATTCATTCCAAAATTCCACCTCAATTGCCAGAGTGTTACTTCATACTCAATATTCACACCTGAGTTTCTGAGATAATGACAGTCCTTAAGTGGTTAATTAGAGGATGCAAATGATGTAAAAGTGACCATCACTGCTCTATTGGTGCTTTTCAAGGAGGCTATAAGTATCTACTCTCGATTCTTAGAGTCCATGTTTGATGGAATGCTAACCAGCAAGACCCTGGGATCTGCCTGTTCCTGTTCCCCAGTTCTAGGGTAATAGCTAGACAACACTATATCTGGACTTTTGTGGGTGCTGGGGATCCAATTTAATGTCCTTGTGCTTCTGAAGAAAGCACTTTATGCCCTGAGACATTTCTTCAATTGCTCAGATAAATCATCTCAACAGACATAGATATTCTCACCTGACCATTCTTATCTGTGGTTCAAAGCATGGTCATGTGTAATTATGGAATACTCAAAATAAGCTCACAATAATGTGTATGTTTCTAGGAATTACAAATAAATTATTTAAGATATATATTATGAAATGAATTATTCTTCTGTAATTGTGTTTTTGCATTTCTATTATGCAATATTTGTGCAGAGTACATTTATGAAAAAGAGGGTCCTTTAAAAATAGTTTGAGATGTTCAGTCAATTACCCTAGGAATAGATTCAGTGTTATTGTGGCCCATTAGCTGTATTCCATAACTGTGAGTGCACAAGGATAAAGAAGAAAGCACATTGTCTCCAGGAAGCTGAGAGCCAGATATCTCATAACCCCTCATAAGTGACCTAAGGAATACCCACTAAGTCCCACATCTAGAAGATTTCCACCCATCTCCTACTATCACATGCAAAATCAAGCTAACACTATAAACCTTTAAGCTAAGCTCCATTTTTTGTTTGTTTGTTTGTTTGTTTTTGTTTTTCAAGACAGGGTTTCTCTGTGTAGCTTTGTGCCTTTCCTGGAACTCACTCTGTAGCCCAGGCTGGCCTTGAACTCGAAAAGATCCGCCTGCCTCTGCCTCCCAAGTGTTGGGATTAAAGGTGTGTGCCACCACCGCCCAGCTAAACTCAAAATTTTTATAATCCATTGAATTACACCTCTGCCACCTTTCATGATTCCCACATGTCTCATAATATAAAATACTCTTAATCTACCCCCAGTAGTCTTGCAATTGTGACAGAACCTCTATTAGCTGTTCTTAATACCATTATCCCCTTTCACTCAGTTCATAATAAAACTAAAGAAAGAATTTAGCCACCAAATAATATTTCGCCAGAGTTGTAGAAATCAAAACATGTGGCCTTAGATGACATCAGAATATAACACTTTCTTTTTTTAATCCTGTCCATCAACTAATACAAATAATTTAAATTGCTTGTGATGTTTAAACTGTAGAAAAGTACTATGTCTGCATGAGAAAAATATATGAACTAGCAGCAGAAAGTCAAGGTGAATTGCAGCTCTCCCTACTGTACCTCCCTGCCCTCCCCGTGAAAGCCTTTTTCCAATGTCTGAACTCATGGTGTCTGTTATGTGGTAGAAAAAGGGTTCATAATTTTCTCTCATCTTCCAAAATGATGGCCATCCAATAAATCTGATTTCCTCCCAACTAACACACCTCTCGTACATACTAGTTCTCAAGCAGTGTGTGCTGGGGTGCTGTCTGTGTAGGGGAGCCTTTCAAGTTCAGGTATCACTTAAAAGTCTAATTTTAAAGGCCCTTTGGAAGCTTCAGAGAAATCATTTTACCCATTAGACATTATAACACTTAAAAAATATATGACCCCAAAATGTAATAGTAAAAAAGTATTGGGATGAATAAAAAGGAAAAAATGGGGAGTTAAAAAGGAATGAAGCAAGACCTAAGACATGATCATAAAGGCAAAAATACACACACACACACACACACACACACACACACACACACACACACACACACAGAAATGCAACCACACACATGCATGCATGCATGTACACATAGGGGAAATGCCATTTGGGGGCTAATATTTCAAATCCAAGAAATGATTTGAAATATAAGGGTATTCTCATGCAAATTACAGTTTCAGATTTTGTGAAGGGGATCTTGAGAGGAATGTGACAGTTTACTTCTGGACCAGTTTTCCAATCTTTGCTGGAAGCTTATAAAGTTGGTGACCACATGGCCACATGTATAACACACTCATTGACCAAAAAAAAAATCTGAATGTCTCATCAGGTAAGAGGGATGCTCACAGGTCTAACAGGTAAATATAGGTTTAGTTACCCTCACCCATACCAGCAGCTCACAAATACCTATAACTCTAGTTCCAGGTCATCCAAAGCCATCTTCTGGCCTCTGTAGGCACTGCACAAAGTAAATAGGCACAAACATAAATACTAAAGCTAATAAATAAATATAAATAAATAAGTATGTGGAGTGCACTTACACTTATTTGTGTGTAACATAGTGATTATGGCTTGAGTGACCTGTTAGAGTCTGATATAAGTGTGGGCTGAAGTAGGCAAAGCTGAAGAGCTGTATAAAAATTCTAAGAAGGACTCACAAAGAGCAAATGTGTTTCAAAGACCCAACTAGCTTGCCCTGTATGGGCTAATTGACCCTTTGATATTCATTGCTGTGGATATTGTTCACTCTGTATGCTGTGAATGTGTTGCTCTGATTTGGTTGATAAACAAAGTTCTGATTGGCTGGTAGCCAGGCAGGATGTGTAACATAGGCAGGACAGGCAGAAAGGGGAATTCTGGAAACAGGAAGGCTGCGTAAAGAGCACCTGCCAGCCACTGCCAAGAGAAGTAAGATGTAAAGTACCAGTAAGACACAAGCCATGTGGCAACTTATAGATTAATATAAATGGGTTGGTTTGGGATGTAGGAAGTAGATAACAAGAAGCCTGCCATGGCCATACATAGATTGTAAGTAATATAAGCATCTGTGTGTTTATCTGGGTCTGAGTGGCTGCAGGCCCAGGCAGGACTGGAGAAAACTCCAGCTACAATTCGTACTTCCTGGTGAAGCACTTCAGGTATCCCCAGGCCAAGAACTTCTCTGTGAAACTAAAGAAGTGTGCTTTTAGCCTCAGATGAGTGAGTGCTGGACGGATCTTTAATCCAGCATTGGTCCTTTTTTTTTTTTTTTTTTTTTTTTTTTTTTTTTTTAACATACATTCTGTTGTTCTCGAAAGGTCATCAGATGTTCTGGTTTCTGTAAACCTAAAGGATTGCTGATTAGGAGGTCTTTTTTTTTTTAATTTTAGGATGTACTACTTGAACAAAGTTGTAGTTTTCACTGAGACATTTTCATACACGTCTACAGCAATTTTTGATCAGTTTCATCTATTATTGTCTTTTATTCCCCTCTTCCAATTTTCTTCCATCTCCACAATGATCTCACTTTACATTTCTTGTTCTTCTCCAAAATCATCTTAAAATTGTTTAATTGTGGCTATTTAGTATGGAAAAGTACGCGAAAGTTAAGAGATTTTGCAAAGGAGAAGTTTTTACATTAAACAGCTTCATTAGGGATGTGTGTGTGTGTGTGTGTGTGTGTGTGTGTGTGTGTGTGTGTAAAGCAAATTATAAAGGCGTTAACATGGTCAATAAATGAATCAAGGTGAAATCAATGCAATAGTGTTTAGAGACTAGAGTAAGTATATATAGGACTCTAAAGCCAATAAACTGCAAAATTTATGTGAATAGTAGAATGGGTGTGATTGCCTAAGAATCTGACTTTCACTATTCACTTTGTACATTTTCTCTAAAAAAGGAGAGTTTCAACATGCCTCAAAGGTAGGAAAGAATGAAAGATGATCCTCCAAGCTATAGTTTGAGACCAAGTTTATTGTTATGAAAACTTGGGGAAATTTATAAACTTTTTCTTTTCCAAAATAAAAATATTAATTATCATCATCACCTTTCTTAGTTTGCTTATTTATTTTTTTCTATTTTAAAGTTTTAATTTTTTTAAACATTTAATTTCATACATTTATTTAATGAGTTTTAGTCATTTTCACCCATACCTCTCTTTCCCTATCCCACTGGATCCTTTACAAAAATATCTTCTCCTACTTGTATGCCTTCTTATTGTCTGTGGTCGGTCACTGAGTTTAATTGGAGTTTCTTGCCCAAGCATTAGTGGGGGAATGTTTGTTGAACCAAGGTCAGGCAACTTATTAGCAGCAATACCACTAAACTACCCACAACAACTACTAATTGCCAATAGTCCCTTAGGGATGGGTGGATTCTTGTGTGCCTCTCCTCCATCATGACAAAATGTTGAGGAGCCCAATCTGAGGCAGGACTTGTGCAAATACCCCAGAGGCGGTGAGCTCTTGGGTACAATGTCAATGTTATACCCAGAATGCATCATTTTGCCACACAGCTCCCTGTTCTCTTGCTCTTTCATTCTTTCCATCCCCTCTTCACAACTATGTCTTGAATCTTGGAGGGAATCACACAACTCCACCAACACTTATCCTAGGCATTTGTTTTTTCCAGTTGTGGGTTTCTGCACAACCAACTGGATGTACACAAAAGAGCTTGTAAACCATGGGAAATTGAGGCAAGAAGCAGAAGCTTTCTTTTTTTGGTCTTAAAATTGTAATTAAATTAACTAAAAAAAAAAGCATGAAGCTCTGTTGACTTTGTAGGCTAATCCTCTGAGTTGGTGAAATTGGAACCCATGTGTACAAAATCAACTTATGTCTGCAAAGACATTGACCTTAGCCATCTTGATCTGGATTGCAATGTGGTTAACTTCCTATCATAACAGTTTTGTCCCAACTAGGAAAGCATACAGTGTTCAGAAGACTAACAGGAAAAATTACTGAAGAAACTACTTACCTGAAGGTTGTGCCTACACATGAAACTCAGTGTACAGTGATCTGGAGTGAAATCAAGGAGAACACTGCTTAAGTGTGTCAGATGTTTAAGCTTTAAGACCCAGAGTGGAGTGCATTAAAAGGAGGAAGGGATCAAGGGGGTGTGCTAGCATCATTGAGCTGGCTCACACTACTGAAGGCACAGCTGGGATCCAGAGTTTACTGCTGTGAGCAAAGTTGTAATTGTTTTCCTGTCCTGGAGTTCCCAGTGGATGTGTGTGTGTGTGTGTGTGTGTGTGTGTGTGTGTGTGTGTGTAATTTTTCAAATAAAAACATAAAGAGAGGGAAATATAAGGAAACAGAAGTTACTTGTGTGCCTCATTCCTTTTTTATATAAATTGTAGAATATCAACTATTTTTCTATTACCTTCCTTCTCAACTTCACTTCTGGCAACTGGTGAAGCAACAGGACAGAGTGTCCAGGATTTTATTTTATTCATTGTAAAATTATCTTAGTGTTTCTCAAAAGTACATTGGAATGAAGCAATAATACCCTTGTAATATATTATTTTTATCCCATAGCTACATGGAAAGTGGACATTTGTTTTTGTTTATGTTGAGTGTCTTGGGTATTAGGAAGAAATGTCAGCTAGAAATATAAAGCAACAGATTTAAGCCTGGGCATTAAGAAGAAGGCATCTTGCCTTGTTTCCTCATACTCCTGTGACTCTGTGGTTATGGCCTTTCAGTCAGTTTCCATTGGATGATTTAGTTATTTAGTGAATGTAGCTGACAAGAAAGTCAGACTCATGAGAGAAGAGATTAATGGCAGTCTTTGGAAGCAAAACTTATTCATATGCTCTAATAGCAATGAGGATCAATTCACATATCTATTTACAAGATACACTTTTGCTGTTGAATAGATAGAATCTGGAATAAGATGTGTAGAGAGTAAGTAATGTGCACACCTCAATGTAAGAGGGATAAAATTTCTCCTACTCCCTTTCTTTTTTGAAAAATACAGATATAAAGAAACAAATGTGATATATAGGGCATATTCCCATAGACTATCAAGAAGCTATTTCTCTGACTTCAATAAATTTATAATAAAAAGGGGAAGTATATAACATGTATGACCAGTGCTTCCCTCAAATCTTAAATTAAATGGTCAAATAATATATAAATGTTAATGAATGTCAAATAACTATGAGAACGTGATTAAACTGGAAACTCCATATGATTTTTCCAGTAAAACATAGAAAAACTACACCCTAAATAGGTGTGTTGAGACTTTTTCAGCTGTCTAACATCTTTTCTTTAAGAGATTTATAAAGTTCTTAGTATGCTAAAGGTTAGTTTTACTCATATTCAAATAGGGTGCTAATCCTGACACTGTTGATAGAACCTTTGCATTAGAGATGTAGATGGGACAGAAAAATTATTTACACAATGATGCCATGTCTCTACATGTGATTGTCATTCTTGAAGCATCATTATTACAATAATAATATGAATTTGAAATATGGCTCTGTCTTACAGAGCTAGGAGCTGAGTTTCCACTATTTCACTGACAAGTTATATACAATAGAGATGCGACAGCTGACTGAAAACTGCATGTCAACCATGAAAAGTGATGCCATACAGAGAGACCTTAGTTTGTATATACCATTTTTCTTATGAAGGGTACTTGTTACATGGTCCAGACTATCTCTATTCTCTCTTCATGAATTTGCAATCCTCCTACCTCAACTTCCAGAGTATTACTCTCATAGGCATGGTAGTGCATGCTTGTAATCATAGTCATTTTCAAAAAGGCTATGTATGAGCATTTTGTTTACATGTTTATCATGCACATACAATGCCTGTAGCTGGAGAGTTTCACCACATCCCACCAAACCCCACATATAAAATAATCACTCAGAAGCTTATATTAATTAGAACTGCTCAGCCATTATCTCAGGCCTACCACTGACTAGCTCTTACACTTAAACTCAGCCCATTTCTGTTACTCTATAAGTCGTCATGTGTTCTGTGGCTTTATCTGTGTGCCTACATGCTGCTTCCTGGATGGCAGGCTGGTGTCTCCTCCTCAGTTCTGTTTTTCCTTCCCAGAATTCTCCTTGTCTGTTTATTCTACCTATACTTCCTACCTGGCTACTGGCCTATAAGCATTTCATTTGTCAACCAATCAGAGCAACACATTCACAGCATACAGAATATCCCAACACATATGTCCATGGAGGCCAGTAAGAGACGTTAAATCTTCTGGAACTGAAGTCACAAATAGTTGAGTGTTACTTTGTGGTTGTGAGAACTAATCCTGGTTTAGTCCTTGTTCTCTCAAAAGCAGCCACTGCTCTTAACCTTGAAGCCATTTATCCAGCACCTAAATCATTTTCATTTGTAGTTCCTATGACACTATTTATAATTACTCTAAAATATTTAGTTGTATAATAATATTTAGTTTATATATACTCTATCATATAATGTATGTATGTGTGTAAAGAATTTTTCTAAAATGCCAGAGCCTTAGCAAATATACCAATATAGATCTATATTACTTACTAGTAAAACATATGTAACTTCTAAACTTTACCTAACTTTAAAAACAAGAGTATTAAGGAATTCTTCTATGAAGTTTGGCATTAGACTGAATGAGCTAACACTTCAGTTATTTCAAATCCTTATGCATATTTAAAATCAATGAACCAGTTAATTATTGTATTGCAGCCAAATCTACTAAGATTTCTTTTCACATGACCAATTTAATGTTTGAATTTATTAATTAAAATAATTAGAAAATCATTTAGTTAAAATAAAAACCTCTCATATGAATTCAAATGCCCAAAGTCACAGCAAATAGTGCCTGTGGATTATACCAGTAGTTCTGATATCTGAGAAACCTGGCTTGAATCACAATTCTGTCATTTGCAAACTAGTGGCTTTGAAAAAATTAGTCTCTTTGTTACTTCTATAAAATAGGAATAATATTGATGAAATCTTCACTAAGTTCCCATAGGGCCTGATGAATAGATAAGCACCTAATGAATATTCGGTACATATTACAGTTTGTGCAATTATCATATGTTTGTAATACATCAATATGACAGGTTACATGAAAATAGGAAAATTATGTTTGGAAGTGTGATATCTTAAACACTAATAAGATATATTTTAAATTGTATTTTCTGCCTTCATATTTACAGATTTAATTGTATGGTTTTTTATAAATGATGTTTTGAAGTATACACACATGTTGTAAAATTTAACTGAAAAATTTAAGTTATAACATAGTTATCAGTTTTTATTAAAAGTGATTAATAACCACTCTTTCTGCATATTTCCAGAGTAAATACTTCTTTACTGGTTATAGTTGCCAGAGCATAAAACTGACCTCTTGAACATATTCCTTCTAACTATAAGTGTGTGATATTCTAACCAATATCTCTTTGTCGCCCCTTATTCACTGCAACTGTTGCTAATGATTAATCTACTAAATTATTCCATTAAATCAGCATTTTTTTTACATTCCAGGACAGAGTGATTTCCTGTAGTACTTTCTTTCTTGCCTGGCTCCTGTCAGTTAGCATAACATCCTCTTTGTCCTTTCACTGTGCTGCAAATGGCAGAATACAAACTAGCCTTTCTCCTGGCTAAATGGTATTTCCTAGAGTCTATGTCTTCCTCATTCATTCATTGGTGAACAAGCGCTTATTCTATATTTTACCATTATAAGTAGAACTATCATCTACAAAACAGTGCAAATATTTCTATAACAAGCAGATTTCATTTGAATATATACTATAATTTGTCTTTGATTGTTAGATTATATAGTACATCTACTTGAATTTATGTTATGATAGGATTTTTAACACTAAATTAAATGAAAGTTGCAAAAATGGACATCTTTGTTCCAACTCTTAAATGGAAAGTATTCTGTACTTCCTCCTCATTCAATATGATGTTTACAGTGGACTTGTTATTATGGTCTTAATTATGCTGAGACATTTTCTATAATTAATTTGTAGAGATATCTTCATTCTGAAATGATACTGCATTTTGTCATATGCTATGGCTCTATCAACTGAAATTACTATTGTCCCTATCTTCTTTCAATGAGATACATCACGATGATTGATTGTTCTATGTTGAACCATACTTGAATACCTGAGATAAATCACTACATCATGGTGAATAATGTTAATGTGCCATTGTTGACAGTTTCTTAGTAGACTTTTTGAGAAACTTTGAGCTATATATAACATATATTGACATCCTAATCTCTTTTTGGTCATGTCCTTGTGGTGTTTTCAAATGAGGTAAATGTTGGGTTCATAGAATGAACCTGGAGACCATCCTTCCTCTTCTACTTCTTAGAGATACCTTGATAAAAGTTGTCTTCAGATATTTAAGAAATTTGCTAAGTTTCATCAGCAAGCCATGAGGTACTTGGGTGTTGGATATGAGACTTTTTTTCCTACCCAACCCCTCCAATTAAGTTTGCTTAATCATCATTAATCAGTTAAGGCTGACTGTCTCTATGTTTCTATTTCTTAGTTTGTATCTGTCTAGTTTTTTTTTTTTAAACCAGTGTACTGGATTATTGTTCAACTTCCATCTCATATGATATTATCTCTAAAGTATTACTTCATTTTCTCCCTCTTAATCTGATTTAATTCATCTCTTTGTTTACTTGCTGCCTTTCCAGAAGAACATAATGCATTTTGCAGCACCCATGTCAGGCAACTACCTTAACTATAGCTACACAGAATCTTGTGCCCTCTGCTGGTCACCTCCTGTTCTTGATTTCTAATTATATGGGACTTTAGAGGGAAAAAGTGACAAATTTAATTTTTAATACTTTAGACTACACTACACATTATATAATGATCTCACATATAACATTTCCTGGAAAATATTCTATGTTGACTACAAAAGGATTTATACTCTATTGAATGAAATATTGTCTAAAGTTTAATTAGGTCCAATTTCATTTGGATCCATCTTTATTGATTTGCTATCTAGGTGGTCTATGCATTGGTGAAAATGGAAAATAAAACATCAAGTATTATATTGTAGCAATATCTGTCTCTTTAGAGTCACTAACATATTTTATTTTTGTAATGTTGACTATATGAGTATATCTTCTTATTGAGCTAACCTCATCTTACATAATGATTATAATTGTTATGTTTTTATAATTTTTACTCAAACTTAATTTTATCTATCTACAGTTGTTTTCCATCTTCATACAATATATATCGTCATTGTTCTTTCAGCCTCTATGCTCCTTCGTATCAAATGCACATCATGTCTGCAGAAGAGCATTTAGGCTTGTTTTGACCCATGTGACCATCCAATCACTTTAGAGAAATTGTCCCATTGACATACAGGGAAACTTTTGAGAAGAAATTAAAATTGCTCGTTTTCAATCATTTCATATTTGCCTTATAAATTCTTTTTTTCTGTAATGTTTTATTTTCAGATACTTAACTTTCTCCCAATAGTAAGTTTGATCCATTCCATTTCTGAATTAACAATGCACATCTTCTTCCAATGCAGTTTTCTATCAAACTATTGTAGTTGTAAACAGCATTTTGTTTTATAGGCTAACCTTCTCACTAAAGATATGTGTTTCAGATGCCACATTATATGATTAGAGACTTATTTAAATTCAACCCTGAATTTACCTTTACCAGTGAGTCAAAGGTTTTCATTTTGCTTACTATTTCCTTTGCTTTGGAAATGTTTTTTACTAGGTACACTATTCTTTGTTAACAATTTTTTTTACATCATTTAAAATATACCATCCTGTAAAGTAGCTATAGTTCTGCTGTTCAGAATTTCAGAACACTGTTATATGTTACTTGTGTGTTTTCTCTTGGTCCTTTTACAATCTTCTCTGGGTCTTGGATACTTGACTGTTTGAATATAATAATGTGTTATGTGTTCTTGTCTGAACCACATCTGATAGGAGGCATTAGCATTCCTGTATCTGGATATTTATACCTTAACCCAGGCTTAGAAAGTTTTCTGCCATTATTTCTTTAAGTGTGTTTTCTACCACTTCATTGTTCTGGCATAAAATGAATATGTTATGAGCACCATTCTCACCTGAGAATGACTTACATTTGTTCAGTTAATTCCATACTGTCAATCTCATAACCTTCCTCTGTACTTTTTCATTTCTTTCTTCTCCCATGATTGTATATTTTCATGTAATATTTTAGTTCATAGATATATTATTTTTCAAGACTAGTTTTGCTGTGGGTTATTTTCTTGCAATTTTCATTTAGTAATTGAAATGTTCAGCCCCAGCTATTTATGAAATAGTTTTATCATTTGAAACTCTCTGAATAATTTCTCTGAATTTATTTCTCTAGCTATTCTTGTGTGTATTGTATCTGTGTGTATCTGGTCTATATGCTCTCAACATTTACTAAGTTTCACTAGAAACATTTATTTTTAATCCTTTATCACACAATTTGTTTAGGTCCATCTTTTCATGATGTTCCCTGTCAATGTATATCATCTAAATGTTAACATTATGTTTCCTTACAGTTGTAGGTCCTAGATGGCTACACATCTAGATTATCTTAATGAAGTACTAGCACAGTGTTTGCTATATGGCTTCAGGGTCTGAGACTGAATCTATGCAAAGACTTTCTGAAAACCATTTATATAACACTACTGCTGTGGTAGCACTTTGGGTTTCCCAACCCCTGGAAAGTCATAATAACCATAGCTGTGCCTGGAATGCTTCGATCCTTGAAACTGTACAACCTCTGATAGAAATCCCATCAGTGCCAAAACTGTAGTAGCATTTTGAGTCACTTGAAGCAGTCTCTGGGGAGTTTATCCATAAGTCAAGGCCACTGCAATTGGTTGTTGGTTGTCTATCATATAAGCTAGAACATAAGTCTGCCTTATAATATCTGGAAGTAGTTGTCACTGTGATGGTATGTTTAGAGAATCGAGCTATGGGTTTTGTTCTGTGGTTAGAATTCATGACTATTTGTCTGACTGGTGCTGGATTTTATTGTTTTCTCTGTAATTAAGAATCAATGCAAAGTCTTGTTGCTTTCTTCTGATTTTTACTGAGTGGTTGTTGACCCTCTGCACTATATGGTGGCTGGGAACGAAGGAAGGACATCATGGGTATTGAAAAAAATGTTTCCAACTTGAAAAAAAAAAAAAGAAACATCATTTCCAACTCTAATTTGTCTTGTATGATTTTGCTATTGTCAGGTATTGTGACCTCACTTCTGAGCACCTTTGAAGGTGCACTTGTGTGAGAGAGCTAGATATAGGGTATCACATGGATGTCATCATTACAGAGTCCTATCCTTCCATCTGTCTTAATCCTTCAGAACTGAAACAAAAATATGAATGTACAAGAGCCTACCAATTATTATTAGAGAGCTGTCATCCAGTAACTGATAGGAACTGATGGAGAAATCCACAGCCAAACATTGGGAGGAGCTTGGGGAACTCCTGAAACTGAGAGAGAAAGGATAGTAGGAGTCAGAGGGGCTGAGGACACCAGGAGAACAAGGCCCAAGGAATTGACTAAGCAGGGCCCGTAGCAGCTCACAGAGACTGAAGTCACAGTCATGGAACCTGAATGGGTCTGAGCTAGGTTCTCTGCGTATAACTTAAGGTTATTTAGCATGGTGTTCTTGGGGGATTCCTAACAGTGGAAGTGGGAGTGTCTCTGACTCTTTTTCCTGCTCTTGGGACCCTTTTCCTCCTACTGGGTTATCTAGTCTAGCCTTGAAATGAGGGTTTGTGCCTAGTCTTATTGTAACTTGTTATGCCATGTTTGGTTGATATCTCTGGGAGGCCTGCTTTTTTCTGAAGAGAAACAGAGGAAGAGTGGATCTGGGAAGAAGGAAGGTGCAAGGGAGGACTGGGAGGAGTGGAGAGAGGGGAAATTGCAGTTAGGATATAATATATGAGGAAGTAATAAGTTAACATACAACAATTGCTATATTGCTAATATATATTCAGAAATTTAGTATAATAATACTTTCTTTTAATTGTGGTCTCTTTTGATTATACTATTATATACACAGATATACATTTTGCTTTATTGATTATAATGTAACTTTAGACAAAAAGATGTTACTTAGACTCTTGATTTGATGTTTTAAGTTTCTGTATACCACCTAACCAGAGTTCTGCTTTAAAAGACATCTCTTTATTTCCATTGACTTTTGCATGGAAATAATTTATTTCTCACTTATTCCTTATTTCTGATCTGTCTTTGACACCTATTTGTTTAAAATGTTCAATTTTTATAATTTTTATCGATAAAGGTTATAAATAGAATAATAAAAGGAGCAAGTGTTTTTCAATGTGTTCCCACACTTAGATTTTTACTTAATACTTAAATAATTATTCGTTGATCAAATAAATAAAAGAACAAAGTGATCATATATAATAAAATTACAGTTCCTAGCAAAACAGATTAATTGATTTTTTTTATCTATGCATGTCACTTGTGCAGTCGATAGCTACCTTGACTTTTGAAAAACAGACACATATTTTCTTCAAATAGAGCTCAAAAACATAAGCTTGTCAAAATTCCATTAAATTCCAATTAGCTTAGAAGTGATGGAAATATTCCTAGTACCATATCTCCATCTGGGGACAGCAATCGTAATATTTAGGTTATCTTCTCTTGGGGATCATATCAAGCCCACCCTGTGCTTAACCAATGTGGCACCCCATAAAATGATGAACACAGGTTGCTACTATCATTTTCGATCAAATAACTTAAATTCATACAGAACAAGAGAACTTGAAAGCCACAAAGTTAAAGGGATGAAAGTAATTATATATGTGTGTGTGTGTATGTATATATATACATATATATATACTCATATATAGCAATATATTGTATAAAATATATATCTCCTATGCTGTATAGTTAAAATGCTTCTATTTTATGCAAATGAGGTGCTCCATGCAATTGGATTTTTTGATGTCATGTGTCCTCCTACATGACTTTTGTAATGCTGAGCATAAATATATCTGTATTGTAGTACATATTACTAAATTTTTGTCTTAAAATTGATGAATAGTAATGAATGATTCTCTTTTCTTTTCCTGACACTTGGAGCATTTGCTATTTCTTTTGCAGCCAGGTACTCATTAGTGGATCAGGGTGAGTTACTAAAGCAAGACAGTTGAGTTTGGCAAATAGATAAGAACATTTTTAGAACCTTGATCTTTGTTGGCATCTGTTTTTCAAATGTGTAATTGTTTTTCCCAGAATCGTGATTTTACACCTAGTTTAGATGTACTCAATAGTGTTGCTGCATTTACATTTACATTTTCTTCACATTCTAGTTTGTAAAGTCAAAGTAACACCTGACTATTTTAACTTTTATGACAAAACACGGAACTTACCATCTTTTATTTCAGTTTAGAGTTTCGTTTTTGTCAATTACATGTTTATAGCCTTTCTGCAAAGTTTTCAATTGACAACAACACTTCTACTCAACGGTATTTGTAACAACACTTCTACTCAATGGGATTTGTAACCATTTTCTCCAACATAAAGATTATAACATTTAGTACCTGACTTACTTTGTTTTTAATTTTCTGTTACATCACTGATAGTAGTGCTGATTTAGCGTTTGGATCAGTTCCTACACTGATATGTTTTTTTAAATAAAATAGCACAATCTTATACTGATTCTTCCTATATTGATATATACATTTCACATTATCTCAGTCCTAAAATCTTTTTATAAGAAAAAAATTAATTCATCCAGCCCATGTCCAGAATATTCCATGTCTTTTCCTCTCACAGTTACATAGTTTATGACCTTACTTATGAGTTTCTGAAGCCTCTTGAGTTGATGTTTCTGTATTTGAGTAAGAGAGGTCAGGCATCATTCCTCTGTACTTGGTGAATCTGTTTTCCTAGCACCATGTATTGATGGCTATCCTTGCTCCATTATGTATTTGGCTGACAATCAAGAATCAACTAAAATAATGTGGATGTACTTCTAGGTTTTATATTGAGTTCAATGGGCTGTTTTTGTATAATGACCTTATGGTTACTCTATCCTTGTAGTGCATTTTCACATCAAGAATTAGCATGCATCCAGCCTTGTTCTTTCTCCTCAGATTTGCTTTGGCCATTTAAGGTCTTGCAATTCCCAATAAATTTTGCAAGTCTTACTATGATTTCTTTGGCATATACTTTCATCATTGTTTAGGCATTTTGAAGTTATTGCAAATGTAATTGTCACTTCTGTTTCCCTCCCTACAGTCTGAATAGTGTGTAAGAAGCTTCTGATTTTCATATATTTATCTTGAATTCTGAAATTATACTTTTTTTAGTAGAATGTCTTTCCAGTGAAATCTTCAGATGTTTCTCTGTGTAAAGGTATGTCACTTGCCAGGACACACAGCAGGACCTTGTTGTCTCTCCATTCTCTCACCTAACTGCTTTTCCTACAGTTCAGAGCACTGTCCTTGTTTTTACTAGACTGTTGAGACAACACTTCAATATTTCACATTCAGTAATAAAGTTATCTTACAGTGTTTCACATACATCATTGATTTTTCTGATGTGTTTCTTCAGTGTAACTGATTGAAACTCCCTAAAATAAAGAATTTGCAATTAAAAAATGCTTTATCATGCGGTTGAATGCTAAATTTCCTCTGTGATGTACTATGGTTACTCATTGTGTATATAAAGCTATATTTCTGAAGTAAAAACCCATCTTTGAAGTGCTTTTGGATTTGGTTTGAAACTATGTTGAAAGATTTTGGGGTAAATAGTAGCTGGAATCTTTGGTGCTGGGACAAACACCATTAAGACCTTCAAGAAGAGATGGTTGATTTTAGGTTATGGTTCCAGAGAGATAGAGTCCACGAGAAGGCAGAGCAGGAGCATGGAGTAGATTCCACACTTGAAGGGGAGGAGGGGAAGTTTAAAAACCCTTAAAACTCATCCCCAGTGATGAATTTCTTCCAGCAAGGATTCCCTCCTTTAGGGGCCATGATTTTCCCAAGCAGCACCACTAACTGGAAACCATGTATCAAATACACAAATCTATAGCATGAATCTTAAAGAGTCTTATTTAATATAAGAACAAACCCAGGACCTGGTATTGGGGTGAATGCTGAAATATCAGAGAAGCAAAACAAACCACAGCTTCCTGACTTTGCCAATTCCCCCCTCAGCTGATCCTGTTTCCTCAGACTGGAAGCCTCTGAGTCCTCATCCAAATGGATCTCAGCTGAACTGTGCTACTCAAAAACCTAAAAGCTTACCCAGTTCTAGTTTCTGGTGCTCACGCCTTACATGCCTTTCTGCTTCCTGCCATCACTTCCTGGGATTAAAGGAGTGAGTCGCCATGCCTGGCTGTTTCCAGTGTGGCTTTGAACTCACAAAGATCCAGATGGATCTTTGCCTTCAGAATGCTAGGATTAAAGGTGTGTGTGCCACCATTTTCTGGCCTCTGTGTCTGGTAGCTGTTCTGTTCTCTGACCCTAGATCAGTTTATTAGGGTGAACAATATATTGGGGGACACAATATATCACCACACAAATCTGTGGGTGATCTTTCTCATTCAAATCTAACTCAGTTTCAGAACCCTAGGCATTATAATATAGCCATGGTAGTCATGCCACTCAGGATTCAGCTGCAATGCTGCTCATCTATGTGAAAACCCACTCCCAGGGGAGTCTTGGCCCTGGAGGAGATGAGAATGGAGGGGAGGGGATGGGGGGAAGATGGGGGTGTGGGCGGGAGGGGGGAGGACAAGGGAACCCATGGCTGATGTGTAAAATTAAAACACAAATAAAAAGAAAAGAAAAAAAAAAACAGTTAAAAAAAAAAAATTGGACTCCCAGGTCTTTGCCTATTACATTCAGTGATTTATATAAATATGTAAAGCAGAATTTATTTTATCTTCTCCATGTTTTAAATCCCCATTGAAAGGTATCAATTTAAAATTATAATGCATGTGGCTAGTAAGATGATTCAGGAGGCTAACAGTGCTTGCTGAAGAACTGAATATGATTCCTAAGACTCACATAAAGCTGGGAGAGTTGACTTCCTTTGACTTCCCCATGTGCACAGTGGCAAGCACGCCCCTCTGCCACGAACATGCAATAAAGATAAGCAATAAATATAAATACTGGCTTGTGGTGACATAGGCAAAAGAAGAAAACTTCATTCATAGGATCACGGTAAGAATTAAATGAATTAGTAATTATTTTTAAAAACTTCGAGTATGTTTGTTGTTTGATCCAGAATAAAATAATCACTGCATAAATGTAAGTATTGAGAAGAAGGGGAGAGAGTAACAAAATATGATAACTTAGTTTAAATCAAAATTATAAACTAAGCAGGTAGTTGTGTAGATGGCTGTTTTAAAATGTGTGTTCAAGTGAAGATCTTTCTGAAACAGCAACTTTAAGAATTCAGCAAATCTTTTACATCAGCACAAGAAGGGAACGTGCAAAAGGTGCAGGAACTGAGTCACACTTACCTGTCACCTCCTACTAATTATGTGCTAACTGTCTAGTTTAGGGTACAGGGGACCTTCTACTATCAAGGCTTTATAAGTAGGAGGTCATGTCTCTGATAAGACTGCAACTCAAAATACCCACAGTTTTCATAGCGTTTGTCTAGATAAGAAGAGAAATTTTAGAATAGATTATCTGAAGCTATTGTATATATATATATATATATATATATATATATATATATATATATATATATAAAATAGGTGTTGTTGAGGCTGAATAATTTGATGACAATATGGGCTATACAATGAGACATTTTCCCAGCAAGTAATGAATTGAGCATGTGTTTGATATAAATGCACTTTCTATATAATATATGGTGTATAACTATATAACAAGCATCTATAAAATAAGCATTGACACAATCTTAAAATAAATAAAACAATATTTTAGATTACTTTTTAGTGCCTATTCTTCATAGCAGAGGCTGTTAACAAGTATTAGAATAATGTGCATTTATAGTGAGATCCATTGTAAATTACAGTGGATTCAAATGTGTGTTTCAGATGGGCTACACCATTTCTAAAATAATTTATTTTTTAAAATACTGCTCAGATTAGGTAATTATTTTTCCT
Source organism: Onychomys torridus (assembly GCF_903995425.1). NCBI lineage: Eukaryota > Metazoa > Chordata > Mammalia > Rodentia > Cricetidae > Onychomys > Onychomys torridus. The sequence goes on along the minus strand of NC_050445.1, from coordinate 150,085,139 downwards.
CTTGATTTTGTAGGTGACAGAGACCTAATCCAGAAAACAGAAGTCTGTCAGTTCTATCATGTGCTTATTGCCTTTTGTGACTGCATTTTTAATATTATTGAAATTCAGGCAATCTTCATAATGATTTTGGGGGCTGCATTTTATCTTCTGAAACTAAGGTTTAATCACTGGTTCTAAGCCAGTGAGAGGTTTCAACAAATCATGGAATGACTGCTAAACTTGACACCTTTCCTTCAACCTGTGGAAACCCCATCGTAAGAGAGAAAAGATTCCTCGAATAACCTTCTAAGCTACACACACGCACGCACTCACTCGTGCACAGAGTATAAATATATTAAAAATACTAAATGAAATAGGTGCCATTGTCCATACAATTAAATTACCACAAAGGAGTTGTTCCTTGCAGAGTGCAGAAAGAGAGCTGGAGAGGAGTCCCTGATAGCCATGGCCCTGCTGCTGTGGAGCATGCCCACTCTTTCCTCCTGGGCACTGTCTACACTGTGCTTGGAGCACCCAGCTGCAATTCCCTGTGCCAGTCATGTTAAGGACTGAGAGTGCAAAGTATTTTCTTTAGTTAATTAGGGAAAAAAAAGCAATTTCGCTAATAAAATTTTCTTCTTTCATATCCAAATCTCAACGAATATTTGAGTACTCCACAATGATACACACTAACAACTATTTCCCTGAGTCTGTTTCCTGTAATGTTGAGGCATTTCTGTTCCCAAATTTGCATAAAGATTCAGAAATTAAGAAATCCTAGCTATAAGCACACAAACTCCACTTGAGGCCTCTGAGAGTCTTCTGAGCCCAGGAACCGTGACAGGTGGAAGCAGCGAGCCCGCACACCGTCCTCCTTTCTGAGGCGGCTCTCACCTCTAACTCTTCTTCTCCATTAAAGCACATTCAAACATAATTAGTGGAGCATTAACATGGAAGAAATTTTGTAATTGCCAGTTGTATTGTAGTCATGGTTACATCAAGGATTTATAGCTACGAACTCCCGGCTGGGCACGAACAAGCAGTTAGCAGGAACAGCAGTAAGAAAATGTTTGTGTGGTTGTGCAGGTGTGCTGACAGGAATGTTTGCCAAAACGAGAAAAAAAAAATAGAAGAAGGAAGAAGGATAAAAAGAAAAAAGAGAATATTCGGTGACATTTAAGGTGCTAATATCTGGAAGTCAACCTTTAATTTGACAGCTTTTAGTGCTAGTTAGTTTTATTCATCCAGGCGAGGCGGAGGAAATTTGAAACACCTTTAAATGATCACGTTTTTCCACGGAGCCTTAGGCCTGTGTGGAATACTGGAGCCATACCTTTTCCTCACTGCACTGCCCACTTTTTTTTTCCAGGTCAGTTGAAGTAAAACTTTCATTCCCTTTCGCAGACAATTAATCTTTGGCTAATTGAAGCAGCAGTGCTTCGGGATGGGTTTCAGTGGGGCCTCTAAATCTCATTTAGCAAAGTGAATTCAAGGCACACGCCGCACCTAATGATGTGACAGGTGGACCGCACCGCAAGACAGCAGCCTCGCAAAAGTTGATTCTCATTAGACCCGCAGAGTCCCGCAGTCAGTTTTCTGATGGCTGAGGAACACTAATCGCATCTGTTTGCTGCTGGGTGGGGTGGGGGAAGGGGGATGGAAGGGAAGAAAATCAGAGGACAGGGCAACACTGTCTTCTATTCTTCCACGTTTAATATCCTTGACTCCTGCCCAAAAACTCAGCAGGTCTACCACCCACCAAGCACTCAGCCTCCTTTCTGCTGACTCCAACAGGGTGCACCCTTTTCCTAATTAACTAAAATGGCTACGGAAAGCAGAGGCGGCCTTGTGTTGGGTGAACCAATTATTTTGAAGGGTATTAAGTCATCAGATTTACTTTTATCTTGATTGCATTGTGGAAATCGTGCATAATTAATGGTGGGAGCTTATTAGGAAAATGATTAGGCAAATTACACAGGTGTCGGATGCATTTTTTATGATAAATTTGCTAGAACAATCCTGCAATTCCATCTGTTCAGCTCACATCAGAATGTCACTCGGAAGAAATTAATGGTGCAAGAGTTATAGGAAGTTACCAGTGGCTCTGGTTGCAGATTTAGGTCATCTGTGTATAAATACACAAACATATTAAATATATATGATCACCTAGCAATTTGCTAATAAGTACTTGATGTTACAGTTCAGTAAGTTCTTGTTTAATCTTCATGTTGATGATAATAAGATGGAAACAAATGAAACAAAAGGAGATACCAGCTCACCATTAGTCTTCTGTGTAAGTAAATAATAATAGCCATAAGCTATAATCACTCTCTGTATTGTGTAATGACTGCAGATAATCAGTCAGCTTCCTGGTAGCTTGAATTCTTGTGTTTTGTTTCACCCTTACCTACAGCCATTCTCTTATTCAGTTTCCTTTAAATTTTAAATGCAATTACTTTGCTAGTCAAACTTTATCTGGAGAAAATTGTGTGGGTACATAGCTAGTACACACATGTAAATAAATGTTCTAAAGAGTCATCTTGAATGGTGTTGGTGCAGCTCAATGGTAGAGTGTCTATGTAGCGAGCAAATGGCATTGCCTTCTATACCCAGAAACAAAATATGATAGCAAATAAAGTGAAAAGAAGCAGCTTCCTCAAGGAATTCCAGAAGAGTCAAGGAGGAAAACTTGTAGGGACTTTCATCCCACCTCATGATTTATCACCTGAGGTCAAGTCATACCTGTCCTCATCAATAAGAGCAAGAAATGTGCTGTCTGCAACCTTCCTTACAGTAAAGCAAGATGCAGTTTTAAAAACTGAAATGCCAACACAATATATGTGAGAGTGACCTTTGATGAACTACCAGATTTATTTATTTTTTGTTCAATCACTAAAAGTCATCAACTCTTAAATCACATTTCAGCTAAAGACACCAGAAAATGTTTCCCATTTAAATTATGGATGGCGGAAATAACCACTACTAAGAACAAAAAAGCATTGTCACTTATGGTCTTGGGAGTCTTCATATTCCAAGACATCACAGAGGAACCTGTGGAGGGTTTTGATACTAGGGATAATGGAATTTCCTCCTTCACCAGGCAGGTGCTTGGATCTGAAAGCAAGGACATAGGTGACACAAGTCAAGGGAAGGACTCCTGTCTACTTCCTGAAATACCTTCAAGTCATTGACAGTCTAGATTATCCCATTACTAAGATAATGCTATTTACCTTAGTTCTACCATTATTTCTTAATATGTCTATCACTATGATTTAGGTAAGAGAATCATGAATGTAGGGATCACAGATCACATCTTGTAAACCATGCCATCACTGTTGGCCAGTACACTTTATTTTGAATTTAGTAAAAAATAAGTGATTATATAGAAAATGAATAGGTCCAAGTATATGTGTGGTTTGACATGGTTGAGAGTAGAATGCCAACATACTCCAGGTATGGGAGATGCTGCTTCTCAGATAAATGAATTGTTGGTTAATGAAGACATATAATTTTACGGCATTGAACAACTCAGAACCCCAAACCAGAATATATTATATTTCATCTTATTTTCATCATATACACATAGCACACACACATTATCTGTCCATTCACCACTGGTAACCCAGCAATAGTTGCTCACTGCAAGCATCAACAGAGAGCTGTGTTGAATGTGCACATATATTATCTTACTGCTGAGAGTATCTATCAGGGACAGGAAGACTGGAATTTCCTATTCAGAAATACATATTTTAAAGGACCAATTCCAGATAACCTTCACAAAATCTGCAAGTTACAGTGCCATCATATGATGTGCTACTATCCATAATGCTTTATAATCAGAGCATTAGCTCTCACATACTCACACACCCTAAAGAGATGTCATCATAAGTAAAAATACGAAATTAGTAACAGATGTAACATAAAGAGACTGAAAATGTTACATATGAAGTCTCCTCTATGTAGAGTAGATACTAAGAACATCTGTGATGGTGATGGTACTATTGACTGCACAAAGAGTGACAACAATTCCTGTATATAGGTCAGCATTGCCAAAGTCATCCATTTAGTGCACAATCATAGGATCTGGGCAGGATGGGAGCCTAAGTTGCACATATATTTATTTTTAAATCACTAAATTCAGGTTTAATCGTTAGTCAATGAGGTCTGTACATTTATCATATACAGCTGAAAAGGAAACAGGGATAAGTACACACACACACCCACACACACACACACACACACACATACACACACACACACACACACACACACACACACACACACACTCACTCACCATGGTCATAATATCAATGCAGTAAGCATATTCATCACTTTTGAGAGTTCGTTTTTCTTCATCAGTTTATGTGTGATAGCACTCAGGCTCTAAACACAAACAGTAGAATATGGCCAATGAAACTAGGCTTGTCTGCTTTCGATCTGACTTCTTAAGATAATCTACCAACATTTAATTTCTGGATTGTGTTCAGTAGATCTCTGGGAATTGTTCAGACTCTATCACAGGCTTTGTTCCCTTTGGACATTACAAACTGTATTTTTTCTCTCTTTTTCTTTCTTTCTTTCTCTCTGTCTCTCTGTCTCTCTGTCTCTCTGTCTCTCTCTCTCTCTCTCTCTCTCTCTCTCTCTCTCTCTCTTTTCTGAGACAGGTTTTCTCTGTGTAGCTTTGCTCCTTTCCCGGAATTCACTCTGTATACCAGGCCGGCCTCCAACTCACAAAGATCTGCCTGCCTCTGCCTCCCAAGTGCTGGGATTAAAGGCATGTGCCACCACCACCCAGCCGATTTTTCTTTCTTTTATTTCCTGGAATTCTGCACTGCAGTCCTGTTTTCAAAAGCATCCTATACTCCCTCTTACTGAAGTAAGTGGGGTCAGACATTGCTTGTCTGTTTTGGACCTGACTTATTAAGATACTCTTCCAACATTTAATCTTGATGTCACACAGGTTAATTTTTTTCTTCTTGTTTTTCTTTCCTCTTCAGTAAGATTTTAAAAAGTGCCATTAGTCCTGATTATGATACTGAAATTGTATCTTTTAAAAATATTCAACTTCTGTGGTTTTTGCTTTGTTTCACACTACTCCAAAAGCTACACAAAGGTTTGTTAGCATTTCAATTTTGAACATTTCCCAATTTAACATAATTGAATGACCACTGTTAACATTGTCGTACTGTGAAAGTTTGAATGAGAATTGGTTCCCAGTAGGTAGAATAGGTAGAAGTCATTGGGAAGGATTAGGAGGTGTGGACTTGTTAGAGGAGGTTGTCACTGGTGCTATCAGTTTTAAAGAACTCATACAGTTCCCAATCTCTCTCTCTCTCTCTCTCTCTCTCTCTCTCTCTCTCTCTCTCTCTCTCTCTCTCTCTCTCTCTCTCTGTCTCTCTCTCTCTCTCTCTCGAACCCAAGGTAAGTGCTTTCTTTTCTGAGATACCTTGACCTTGGTCTTTTATCACAGCAATAGAAATGTAACTAAGACACATGCTACATACACTAATTACAATAAAATAAATATTTATCATTTAATTATAAACTAGACTTTATGTTAAATAGTTTTGTCCAAATATTCTTAGCATTCTAAAAGCACTCAATATATGCTAGGCAAATAGACTCGAATGTCTGATAAGTCAGATGTGTGTCTTTAAAGCTCAAATGAGTCTCAGCAGGAAGCACAGTGTTTATTATTATTATTTTAATCCCTTTGATGCTCTAGAACTTCAGAGATGTTAATTATTGCATTTACATTTGTAGAGTTGTTGCTAGATGAGAACTTACATTTTCACGTCACTGTGTTCATTGGTTTCTGTAGATGTTATTTGCTCTTTTGATTTATTTAGTACTGTGATAGTGCTACATTTTACTTATCTTTTACCTACTGTAACTTTTTTTTTACAATTTCCCTGAGGTTGCATAAATTTCTCATAGTGATAATAGAATATTTTTGCATTAACAACTTAATATCAACTTAAGGAAATCTGTATACTTTTGCTTTCTTGACACTTGCTGGTTAACATCATAATTTACTTCATTATAAAGCCTTGTACCATTAAAATTATATATTTTTGTTCCTCATACATTTATCTTTTAAATATTATTTTTATTAATTTGATAATTTAATGCTGTGTATTTTATTCAGATCCCATTCCCATTTCTCCAACCCCCTCAGACCCGTCCTTTATTTCTCTACCCATCTTACTTCTTAAATTCTAGTCTGTTTTCCTAACTCATTGAGCACAATTTATGCCACCCATGTATTCTTGGGTATAGAGCTATACCCAGGAGTGTAGTTGACCTACCAGGAGTGGCACCATTAAAGAAAACTGGCTTTCTCCCAGCAGCTATTAATTGCCTGTCATTCCATTCAACAACTCTAAGTGGGATTTGCATAGTTCTTGAGTACACTATCACAACTACTGTGAATTCATATGTACAACTCCCTGTTGTGTCCCGAAAACATTGCTTCTTTGTAGCCATCCACAGTTTCTGGCTCTTACAAACTTTCTATCCTCTTTCTCACATCGGTCCTGGAGGCTTGATAGGAAGGAGTATGATATAGATGTCATATTGAGAACTGAGTATTTTACAGTCTCTATTCTCTGAACAAGTTGTGGATCTCTGTGTTAATCTCCACAAACTATTAGAAGAAGAACTTCGGATGAGGGCTGAGAGAAGCATTAGCACACAGGTGTAACAATAAATAATTAGGAGTTGTTTTACAACTGTGATTTCTAAGCAGAATCAGAAAGCACATTTTTTCCCTAGGGCCTAGGGTTCTAGCCACAGGTTCTTGGCCCTGATATGGGTTATGTCTTGTGCAGTGGGCTTTAAATTCAACCAGAAAGTGGTTGGTTACTAGCATGGAGTTTGTGACATTATTGCATCAGTAGGCATGTCTTGCCAGGCTGATAATTATTGTAGCCTACAGGGCTCACAGCCGAATAAGGCTGATGATTTTGTTTTTCTCATCTGGTAGCATCTACAGCACCTTCCAGAACTATGAAAGCTAGCCAGTGTCTTTTCACTTTCACAATGTGGTCAAGATGATGAATGCGTTACAAAATTGAATTGTTCTGTATCTGTCTACTCATTTAACTTTACCAATGAAATTTATATCCCCATGTATTTTAATTTTTTATTGATATTTCAAATCTAATTACTTTCGATTAAACAGTTCCTTTGAGTTCTGGCTAATTAAGTGTAGTCATAGCTTCCTTTTTTTGTTGTTTTTGTCTGTGAATGCATTATATCTCTGTTTTTTTTTTAATTGTTGTTTTTGTTTTTGTTTTTTTGAGACAGGGTTTTTCTGTTTAGCTTTGGTGCCTGTCCTGGAGTTCACTCTGTAGACCAGGCTGACCTCCAACTCACAGATTTCTCTTTCTTTCTTATGGTTCAGGTTAATTATTTCACCTCTTGGAATATGATCTTCCAGTCTCTCCTCTCCTCAAGGTTGTTATAACCAAGTTCAATTATAGCCATAGATAGCTTTCCATAACATTATGTGCCATTTCTCCTGCTGCATTCAAGATTCTCTGTCTTTGGCTTCTGATCATTTGGTTAAAATATATTTATTTGTAGAGTCATGTGGGATTTGTGGCTCTGAGTATTCATTTTTCTCTTTGACCTTAGGCAGCTCATCAGTTGTTTGTTGTCTGTCTGAAGCTCCCATGAAGCACATGCTGGTTTATTCCATGATGCATTTTAAGTTTGATAAGCTTCTCTTGCCATGTTGATTATAGATGTTTTCTCCTCTTTTTTGTTTGGTTCATTTAAATGGTCTCTATCTCATTTTTCATCTGCTCTTTTTATTAATGTATATTTTTTTAATTTCAATTGGTTGTTGATCTGTTATTTTGTAGCTCACTAAGATTTAAGAATATAGGGCTGGAGAGATTAAAAACACTGGCTGCTCTTCCAGGGGTCCTGAGTTCAATCCCAGCAACCACAGAGTGGCTCACACCCATCTGTAATGAGATCTTGCACCCTCTTCTGTCCTGCAGGCACACAAGCAGACAGAACACAGTATAAATAATATGTAAATAAATCTTTTTAAAAATTAAAGACTTATTTTGAATTCTTTGTCAGGCAGTGTTTAGATTTCTATTTCTTGTTAAGCAAAGGCATCTCTCTTGCTACCATGCCTTGATGGCTTGGCGAGAATATGCGGGTTAAGTGAAAGCAATGTTTTTACAGTTTTACTACCATTTCTCACGTCTGTACTTGCAAGTTGTAGCCTCCAATCTGGATTCAAGTTTCATGAATGCATTCTAATTTGGTTCACTTTCATGAGATCTAACTCCTCGTCAGTCTTCTCCTTTCATTAATAATAAATTCTCTTATTTTCATTGGTTGCTGGTCTACTTTCTTCTCGATAGTCTTTCTTCACTATCCAGTTCACAGGTCACTAATATTTGTAGGAATAAAGGTCTGAGGCGCTGAGGAGATGGGTCAATTGCTGATGTTCTTGCTGCATAAACATGAGGTCAGATGTCAGTTCTTAGCATTCTCATGTGAAAAACAAATAGGAGTTATGTCTGTGCTGAGGAGGCAGAGAAAGGAATACTCTCAGAGCTTAGTGGCCATCTAGTCTAGCTGAACTGGTGAGCCTTTAAGTGGTTCTGTCCACCCACAAAAAGGGTGAAGAGTGAGAAAAAGGACATTGAAATCAGATTCTGCTCCTACCAAATACATGCTCGTGTGCACTCATTCACAAGAACATCCATACACATGCACCCCCATACACAAACACATACACATACAAAGATAAAAACCATAAATGAACACTATTCCTGTGTGAATTTTGTATCCTCATACATGGTCACTTGTAGTATGAATACGCCAACACAATGTCTTTAAATTGTTGCTCTTGTGAACTGCTAGATTTTCTTACTTACTGCATGTTCACTTACTTCCAAATAATCTTTCAGTTTCCTTTCCAAATTAAAAAAAAAAAAAAAAGCAAACATTACTTCCTGAGCCAGAGAGAAATGAACTGTGATTTCAAGCTACAAAGCTCTATTGACAGAAAAGTACCCAAACATGGAATGTTTTCTTCAGGATGTGCCCCATGACCATGACTGAAAGCCGAGTCTAACAATGAAGGAAAAAGGAAAAATTTGGGCGGAAAGTAAGGTCATGACATCAGAAGTAACTTAAGCAGTTCTGCAAGGCAAGCTTTTGTGTTGTTCCCTTAGAAAAAGTAGATTAGGGGGCCTGGGTTGCTTTACTCAAATTACACTGTGCTTCTTTATGTTAATTAGTTAAGTGAGCACGAAGAGGTTAAGGTAAGCTCTGAATTAAAAGGTCAGACACAAAAGTTTATTCTTGATATGTAAGAATTAGATGAAAAATGTTGCCAGAAGAGTTTGATGGATAGTCACCCTTTGAACAAACATATCTTTCACTAACACAGCTTATCCCAAAATGCCAAGCCTGAATTTGTCCATTTATTTTGGATGATATGTGAATCCAGACAGCATCCCCATGGTATAGATGTTATCATTATATAGAATCAGCTATTAACTGAAACACAAAACATAAATACATAAAATGCACCTAAAAATAAAATATGACTGTATTTTGCTTAACTGAAATATTTAAAGAAAGATATATATATATATATATATATATATATATATATATATATATATATATATATATATATATATATATATGAAAGATAACTTTGGGTCTAGCACCACAAGGTAAAAGTTGAGAACTGATTCTAATAAGTTTTTTCTGACCTCAGGTATGCTGTGGCACATGCACACCTACACCCCCTCCAACAAACACACATACACACACACACACACACACACACACACACACACACTCCTGCCTCTTCCCCACAAACCCCTTTCCTATGTTCAATGTATTTTGGTTTTGTGTTGTGACCCATTGAGTTTAACTGGGGCTCTCTATGTGATCTGCCCTTTGGAACATGAAGATAATTATTATTCCTCTCCTTATAACTGTCCATAACCAACCATTCTGCAGTAAGAAGTGAGGCTCCACAAGCTCCTCACCCTACTCCTGGTTGACTGCTCTACTCAATGCCAATAGCCACAGCTTCTGTGAGTCTGTGTTTGCAAAGGGTTCTGTTGTTTCCAGAAGTTTTACAGACCTTCTCCATTCTTTCAGGTTCACATTCTTTCTGTCTCTTCCATAATGTTATCCCTTAGAGTTGATGATATAAATGACATTTACAAATGATATAAATAAGTTTTACTTATAGCCTTTTCAACTTAAACTTAACATTGTTAATTTATTTTAAATCCAGCTACTTTGAATAATGTTGGAAAACTTTTTCTTTTTTAAGATTTATTTTATAATATGTATGTGTAGTTAGATTTTTCCTGCCTGGCCCACAGTCAGGAAAAATCTCTCTCACCTGCCAGGCCCATAGATGCTCAGACCCAATCAAGTAAACACACATTTACATTGTTTAGAAACTGTATGGCCGTGGCAGGCTTCTTGTTATCTACTTCTTCTATCTTAAATTAACCCATTTCTATAAATCTATACTTTGCAACGTGACTCATGGCTTACCATTACCTTACATCCTTCTTGCCATGGCGGCAGCTGGCAGTGTCTCCGCCCCAGCCTTTCGCCTCCCAGAATTCTCTTCTCTCTTGTCCCACCTGGCCACTGGCCAATCAGAATTTTATTTACACAGAGCGATATCCACAGCATGTATGAGTGTTTTTTTGTGTGGAGTATGTGTACCAAATATGTGTAGTGCCTTCAGTGGCCAGAAGAGGAGGTTGGTTCACCCAAAACTGGACTGAGGATGATTGTAATCCTGTGGGTGCTGCAAACTGAACTCACTCTCCAAAAGCAAGCTGTGCTCTTAACCACTGAGCCATCTCCCCAGTCCAACAATAACTTCCTTTTTCTTAAGGACCCTCCCTTATCTATAGAATGTTTCTATAATTATCATGAAATTAAATAAAATGACATATGTCTATCAAACACAACCCAATCTAACACATCCTCACTGGAATAGGCTTTGCTATTAACATCAGAAATGAAAACAACAAGACAATGGAAGCCATTTGTCCAGGACCCAACCATCATCATTTTAACTATGTCCTTATCATGACCAACCTGAATGCTGATTACATGGAAAATGTGGTATTAATTTTCCTATCAAATTTTCTGTCCTCTGGTTTTTTTTTCCCCTCAGTCTTCACATCAAGTATTTGAATTGAATTGTGCAGCCCACAATTCTAAAACTGAAGATTAATCACAGACAGAGGGATTATTTTCACATTTGTCATGTACAAGACAATGGTGTGATATGTTTATCTCCATGACATGAAAAACCTATGGCTGGTCCCCATGCCCAGATCTTACAGAAGTGAGAAAACTTAGTAATGATGACAGGGTAGTAATAATAAGGATGAAAAAATAAATTTAGGATAAAGATGAAAAGGGAAGGTAATAATTTTAGGAAGTGGCAGCAATAGATTTCTGCTACTATTAGGATATGCTACCAATATAAAGTCCCTGGGAACTTAGATTAATCCATCGTTTATCTTACCCATGAGGTGAATCTGTAAACAGCTCCATTGATCCACAGCTGTGCTCAGTGTCTTATGCAACAGTGGATCAGTCAGGAATAAGATTGTGTGGTCAAAGGGGCATTGGCAGGAGAGACAGTGCTGGGATTGCTTTCTTGGCTTTGTTGCTGATTCATCCTTATGGCTTCCACATATTAGTTTATTTTAATTAAATTTATTCATTTATTTGATAACCCAGCTGAAGTCTCCCCTCTTTTCTCTCCTCCCAATCTCTCCCCTCTCCTGTGGTGGCTATTGTGTTCCCCAAAATATTGTGTTCCCAAAATAAACATATCTGGGGTCAGAGAACAGACAGCCACTAGAACAAAGCCAAAAATGGTGGCTAGAAAATGGGAAGAGTAAGCCATAACAGAAGTTGGACAGTGGTGGCACATGCCTTTAATCCTAGCACTTGGGAGGCAGAGCTAGTTGGATCTCTGTGTTCAAGGCCACTTTAGAAACAGCTAAGCATGGTGACCCATGCCTTTAATCCCAGAAACCCAACCTTTAATCCCAGGGAGTGGGGTCAGAAAGAGAAAGGTATATAAGGCGTGAGGACCAGGAACTAAGGGGTAAAGCATGTCGTTAGTTAAGCATTTGGTTGGTTAAGCGTTCAGGCTTTGGAGCAACATAGTTCAGCTGAGATTCATGTGGAGGAGGACTCAGAAGCTTCCAGCCTGAGGAAAAAGGATCACCTGAGGAACTAGCAAGGTGAGATAACTGTGGCTTGTTCTGCTTCTCTGATCTTCCAGCATTCACCCCAATAACTGGCCTCGGGTTTGAGTTTTATTAACTAGTACCTTTAAGATTCATGCTACACTCTCCTCCCTGCCACAATCCACTTCCCCTCTGTTTCTATTCAGAAAAGGGAAAGCCTCCCACCTGTTAGTTTTAAACTCAAGGAAAATTTTTTATGATGATGATGATGATGATGATGATGATGATGATGATGATGAAGGTGGAAATAACCCTTCCATTTTCCCATTAGCCAAATAAAAAGATTCCTACGGCACTTACACTATCAAATCAAATCCACCCACCTACAAATGTGTAGTTAGTGTGTGTATGAATATGTATATGTATTTAGGTATGTGTGTTTGTGTTGTGTGTGTGTGTGTGTGTGTGTATGTGTGTTTGTGTGTGTGTATGTGTGTTTGTGGTAGTGGCATGTATAGTATACATAGTAGTTAATTATAAAGGACTTTAAAGCCAAATTCTAAAAAGAAAAATAGTCTCTTTTTTTTAAGGAAAAATGTTCTTTACAAAGACAACAATTGAGAAAAAATAATGTGCATTGTCAAAATTTTCCTGGGAGATCCTGGTTGATGCAGATGGGTGCTCCAAAGAATTCAGAGACACCAAGGTTCCATTCCACTGTTCTTTCAGGAGTGGAAAAAGCAATAGCAGTTGGTGCACCAGCCTCAGAAAAGGGGTGCGTCCAACGTGGGATATCTGAAAGCAAAAAGCTGCTCCCATTTATGAGAAGGCTATCACTTGACCTGTGTGGGTGCTCAACTTTGAGAACATTCCTCCTGACACAGTTATTAATATCACCTTAAAGCATCACAGAAATAATCCAATGAACTGAGTTTTGATTCTGACAGGATTACTGAGAATCGGCCTGTGGAGAAATTGACTTAATTTCCCTTAGAGTGTATTCAGGCAAAATGTTTATTTAAAAGCAGACTAGTTCTCCAATAAGCAATCCAGGCTGATAGAGTAAGATTTCTATTCTGTCACACAGGTGAACATCTCCTCTTTTCCCAAACAAGTTTCTCTTTTATATCTTAATCAATGCACTTTTTGAGTTACTGGCCCTTCTTACTAGAGAAGTGGGGCATGACTCAAATATTGACAAGGCTTGCACTGCTCTTACCACCAGATGTGATTTGGGATGCCCAGGGGAAATTTGATCTGTATGGTCACTCGTGGGGAACTTGCATTGGTATTACATCTCTTCCTTTTATTAGTTACTACAGATTACATTTCTCTCCTGAATTGCTTTACTTAAAATACTTTGCTTGGAGAAAGTAGAATGTGTGTAAAATGACAGGAGAGCTAAATATTTATTATTTGAGCATCTTTTGGTGATGGAGTGCTTCAGGGAGAAACTATTTCAAGAGTGGGGTCAGGGAAGAGACTGTGAAAGTAACTAGTAATCATGTGCTGTATGTAATCCAATTCCTGTCTGCGGACCCTCACAGCCACGGCTTGCTGTCCATATGCACCCTGTGAGAGGCTTCCGTCAGATGAAAACACAAGGCTGAGTAGTGCAGAATGAAAACTAAGGATCGGGTTGGGGATTTAGCTCAGTGGTAGAGCACATGCCCAGCAAGCACAAGGCCTGGGTTAGGCCCTCAGCTCTGGAAAAAAGAAGAAGAAGAAGAAGAAGAAGAAGAAGAAGAAGAAGAAGAAGAAGAAGAAGAAGAAGAAGAAGAAGAAGAAGAAGAAGAAGAGAAAACTAAGGATCATGTCAGTGTGATCAAAGAGATTAAAAGCTGAGCAAAAAGAATAGAGACTTTGGGACAGAAATCATGAAGAATTGAGATGCATTTAGTGGAAGCCACAACACTTATATGAGAGAGAGAAGAGAAATTCAAGATCACAATTTATGTCTCAAAATAGAAAACAACATCAGCAGATAAGTGGTAAACTACTTAAAATATGTAAATATCCTTTTTCCAGAAGACGACATATTTACATATAATTTGTCTTGAAAGAATGACTAAATTGAGCTAGAAAGATATTATTGTAAATTGTGTTTTTTTACTTTGTCCAAAGGATTGAAATCATCTACAAAAGCTGGGATTGTTCTCAATGCAAGTGACAAAAAGATGAGACATAAAACAGAAGAAAAACTATTCAATTGTCTCACTTATCCAGAGGGCCTGATCCAGTTGGGGGCTCCACAGCTTTTGGTTCATAATTCATGTGTTTCCATTAGTTTGGCTATTTGTTCCTGTGCTTTTCCAATCTTGCTCTCAAAAATTCACACTCTTACAGTCCCTACTCTTTCTTGACAATTGAACTCCTGGAGCTCCACCTGGGGCCTGGCCAAGGATCTCTGCATCCACTTCCATTAGTTATTGGATGAGAGTTCCAGCACAACAGTTACGGTGTTTGGCCATCTCATCACCAGACTAGGTCAGATCAGGCTTTCTTTTGACCATTGCCAGTAGTCTACAGTGGATGTATCATTGTGGATTTCTGGGGACCTCTCTAGCACTTTGCTTCTTCCTGTTCTCATGTGGTCTTCATTTATGATGGTCTGTTATTCCTTGTTCTCCCTTTCTGTTCTTGATCCATCTGGGATCTCCTGCTCCCCTAAGCTTTCTTTCCCCCAAATCTTGCCCTTCATTACTCCCACTGTCGTCCAGGTTGTTCATGTAGATCTCATCTATTTTTCTGTCATTGGGCAATCCCAGTGTCTTTCTTAGGGTCCTGTTTTTTAGGTAGCCTCTCTGGAGTTGTGTAGCAGTCTAGTCATCTTTGTTTTACATCTAGTTCAGAAGGCACCCAGGCAGTGGGACCCGGACCTGTCCTTAGTGCATGAGCTGCCTGTTTGGAACCTTGGGCTTACACAGGAACATTTTGCTCAGCCTGGAAGGAGGGTACTGGACCTGCCTGTACTGAATCTACCAGGTTGAGTTGAATCCCCAGGGGAGTCTTGGCCCTGAATGGAGAGGAGGGGCTGGGGGGAAGGTGGGGGTGGGAGCGGGGGACAGGGGAACCCATGGCTGATATGTAAAATTAAAATACAAATATAATAAAAAAGGAAAAAATTTGAAAACAATATATTTGCCTTTTAGTCTAATGTAATGAGCTTTAAAATGCAGTTACTCAACTAATATCAGCTTGCATATTCTTTCATTTGTATCTTTGACATACTTTAGACTTCTCAGGCTTAGGAAGCCCTGAAGTCTCCTTTGATGGAATTGTGAACGACAATGTAGATGTTCATCAGGAAGAAAAAGCTTCAAGGTCCTAGACTGAGAAAAAAGGCACAGTAGATAAGACCAATGTCTTCCAAGACAGGCTTTGGGATTCCCCAGTGTTACTCCTTATTTTATCAAGAATGCACAATAATCAGAGGGACCCTTGAGGGCTGAAGGCTGAACCGCATAACTTCAGCATGGCAGGAGCATGGGAGGAGACATGTTTTAGACCATGCTTAATGGACTTCCACTTCCTCTTAAATATAAGAAATTGTAGAAATAACTTTGTATAAGCAAGAAATAGGATTATATTGTTTTCAATAGATTTTAAGACAGAGAACATATGAGAAAGAATTGAGGAAAAGAAACATGATAAAGAAAACTCATGGATTTTAGCTATATTACTTGAAATTGATAGTATTTGCTAATAAATTTAATAGTTGTATTTTAGACTATGGCTAGGAAATTGGTTTGGGAAATCAAGTGACAAGAAATCTTCAAACAGAATAACTTATATGTTGCTAGCAATAAATCACCTTGTTCCATATTCACTTCCTATGAGATTTTTTACAGATTTGTGTAGTAGCTGCTACTATTCTTATTTTAAGGATGAACTAACAGGATCACAAAATTTGGGTGGCTTGTCTAGTAGCAAGGCTTAAGAGCACCACCCATTTTTTTCTACGTGAGATCTCCCAACACAAGGAGGAACTCTACCCTTTACACAATACTCTCCTTGCCATGTATATTGGAGCCATCCTACTTTATTACATGCTTAACTATTGTCTGTGAAATGGCTTATTAAAAATGTCCTGGTGACACTGAGCTAGGGGCCATAGTCACAGAAGGAAGAAGGGAAGTTAGCCTCTGAAGTCCAATGTTGCCCTTTCTATTAATCCTTACTGAATGTAACAAAGGTTTCCATGGTGTAGGCACTCACTAGTCTCATGAACTGATCTTGTGCCATCAACATTTAGAGCTGAAAGGTATGAGACAACAGTGACTCAGGCCACTATTGTCATCATTAGGAATTTATGTAGCACTTTATATTTAGAAAGAGGTCAATGAAATGCAGACATATTAGGGTGTTGCTTATGAATAAATGGATAAATCTGTCCTGGCACCTCAGTAGCACAGTAGGTTCATAACACAGTTTTCATTTTTTTTTTTAATTTATGGCAGTCTATAGAGTTTATAACAGTGTAAAGTTTAAAGCACAGAGAACTCACATCTGTGCTCAATTACAAAGTACCGTGTTTTAAAGTTCAGAGTTTCTGGATTAAACACCCAGGCCATGAACAAAGTTGGGAAATCTATACCATGGTCGCCAGGAAATTAGGTCAGAAGTACCCAGATTCATACCTCTGACATCACCGCTTATCAAGCACCATCATTTGATGATTGTATTAATTTTCTTATTTGACTCTTGTTGGATATTAAACCCAGGGCAACACACACACACACACACACACACACACACACACACACACACACAGAGGCACACATGCACGTGCACACACATACAAACTCTAGCAATACCATATACCCAGACCCTAGCTTTAATGCTTATAAAGAATGTGCACATTATTTCTCTGAGTACCCATACTAATATGATAGAAGAATTAGTAATTTAATAAAGGAAGTGGAGTTCTGAGAAGGTTTATGATTCTCCTTGGTCTATGTTTGAGGAGCTGGCATATTTGTAGTGGGTAGCCATCCCAGCATTGGCTTGGAAGTTCCAACCCCCATTGAGGCTTCCCTAATGGTCATGCCCACAAGGCGGGGCTGAGGGAGGAAGCTGAAGACCCAGGATCAAGAGGAGAGGTCTCGCTTGGTTCTGGGACCCTGGATGCTGGAGATGGACCGAGCAGAGTTCTCCAGAGAACACTGCTGGACTGCGCCATACCTTTGCCAGACCCTACAAACTATCCCTTCATTTGTAAGTTACCCCACAAAATAAACCTCCCTTTTAACTACGTGGAATGGCCTTAATAGTTTCACCAATACATATTTGACCCTTTAATATCATGACACTGTACAGCTTGTGTTATTAAACTATAAACATCCAGATAGGTCATCCATAAGGATACCGGAGTCCCAGACTTGTTAAGAAACAATGAACAGTTCAGTCATGGTTCAGCACACATGTAAATGAGGTAAGTGTTTAGCCATCAATCAAGCAGATTCTCCTATGGCTTTTAAAACATAAAGGTTTGAGTCAAGCAAGTGTTTTGAAGAGTATTTCTCAATCTCCAATAAATTATTATTTATGGACAAATGAAAGTACACAATGCCTTATTTTAGAAAAGCAGAGAATCACAATTGTGATATGAAAAACACTTATTTAATATAGAGAGCAACTAATTCTTGGGTCACAAAAATAAGGATAAGGATGTCTCATGGAGCAGCACACACAAACTCTGTAGTATCCAGTACATCAAAGTCCAATGTCATACAACTATAAAAAATTTAATAAAATTCTGGAAATATTCATGTGACAGCTCAGAAATTCCCCTATTTGAGTGACTATACTAAAAACTACACCATTAAAATATTTTCTTAAGACTCTGCAAGTATGTATTTTAATTTACAGCCAATGTAATATGCATTAAAAATATCATGGTACGGTGGGAGCTTAAATTAGTGCAATTTTAGATTATGACATAAAATAAGAAAGATAAACCTATGAAAATCCCATGAGTTTTAAATTTCTATACATACATACATACAAACATACTTAAATACTTATGTTCAACAATGAGTCATATCCCAGAATACTGACTATGACATTGTTCACTGTAGTTAATATTGAAAATAAATCTAATTTCAACGAACAAAAACACTGATAAATAATGGCATGTTTTTCAATGTTACATAACAAATTAAAAACATGTAGGGGCACACGCTTTTACCTAGCACTCAACAGACAGGACAAGTATATCCCTGAGTTTGAGGCAAGCCTGGTCTACAAAGTGAGTTACAGAATATCCAAGGCTACATAGAGAAACCCTGTCTTGGAAAAAGCAGAAACAGAATCAGGAAGAAGAGGAAGAAGGAAGAAGGACGAAAAGCTACAAGTAACATCATGGATGTATCACAAATAGAGAAGTAGTGCACCATAAGTCTTCATTCACTATAGTTCAAAGCCATGGAAGTTAAAATGTTATGTTGTATGGTTGCAGAAAATACAGTAAACTGGATGACTGCAGATTTATTTTGCAAACAAGTGCAACTGGAAAGCACATAACTCTAAAATTACAAATGAATTTGTCCACTGCAGACCCTGAAGTCCAGGTAGTACTTGACATACCTAGTACATTTCATTAGTCTATAGTCCTCCTACTCACTGACTCCTATTAAAAACAATTCTACATTTTCTTCAATAATTGTTTAACCAATTTACTCCTGAAGAATGAAAGTGTAATTTGATTACACCCACTTTTTCATGAGATTATGCCCTCTTTTTCTATATTCTTAAATCATCTATAAATGTTTTTTCCCTGAACTACATAGTTTCTCTCTTCCTTCTTGAATATACAGCATTCATGATTTTTTCCTCATCTTAGCAAACATACCATTTTCAAGGTCATAAAGTCCTTGTTGCTACAGCAGTGTGGTTCATTAAGAGAATTTATCTTACTTTATCCAGAACATTGACATAAGAGGTCATTACCTACTTCATGAAACAATGCATTCACTAGGCTTCCAGTAAGCACTGCCTTTGATTCCCTCCCCCACCCATCTTCAGGTTGTTCTTTGTCTCCCTTGTCTAATAGGTCCTCATCATCTTGGAGGGCTTGGATAATTCCATGGACCTCTCCTTTCTTTACATGTTCCTTTTTGTAAACTCATCAGGTCTCACACCTTTAAGTGTTGATGAACTCTATCTACATCTTGTACCCAAACCATCAGCTTCAGATTTACTTTCCCAACCTATCTTATCATTACCAGTGAGATTTTACAGAGTTTAACATGTTGAAATCTATATTTCTAACTTTCTTTTTCAAATATGATCCCATTTTCATTTTTCTCTGGCTTCCTGAGTGTCAACCTACACCTTCCATTGCTTGGGGTCAACTCAGTAAGTTACTTTCAAACTACTTTTTCTCCCCATTCACTTTTGCACATCTCGTTGGTTTCATTTAAAATTATATAGCATATATAATTCTACCACAAGACTTGTGCCACTCTTACCATAACTGATAGTAACAGGACTATTGTAGTGGTTCTTTTCTAACTTAATGCCTACAGACTACTGTATTTAAGTGAAAAAGAAAAAGAAAAAGAAAAAGAAAAAAGAAAAGAAAAAAACATTATTTGCATATTGAGGTGCATTATTTATCTTCACTTACTGATATGAAGCACTAGCCATGTAATTTAAATACTAACTTTAGCTTACCTTCCATAGTGATTTAGACTATTGTGTGAATATAGCTTTTCATGTTTGTTCTTTTATTGTAAGCTAACTAAATTTTAATGTCCCAGAAGTCATGGCTCTCTATAGGTACACATTCAATTTCAATTCTGTCTATCTTATTATAAGAGCCCAATCAACATGGCTGATTGGTTTATCCAAAACTGTTTTATTTCACTTGAGTTTCAATGCACAGCACACAAATCAAGAAGTAATAAGATCCCACCGTCTATACTAGCACTGACCCTATCAGTAGTCAGAAATGAGCTTCGGAGGATAAGCTGGCTTCTCATGTTCCTCTGTGTCAGGATTTGGTTATACAGGGCAAGAAGTAGAAGGTAGCGTATAAATGCACAGAGGATTCCAGACAGAATCTTAAAGTAGTAAATGCACTTTCAAAAATGAAAAGGTTTACTTCAAGGTCCTGGTTCCTCACACTGTTAGAAATATTATTCAGGGAAGGTCTTTTAAAGAAACTCTGTTCACATAGTGTGCAATTTCATGCACAGGACTGTCAGACTACTGGGGACTAGCTTTCTATTCCATAATTTATTTGCCACCTTCAACTGTTAGCATATATGTATGTTTATGTAAGACTATATTTTGCATTTATTACCAGATTAAATAATATATATGCAGTACCAGGAGGAAATATCCTCCCTGCCCCTGTGGTAATATCACTCACTAAAATTTTAAGGACTAGGAGAGATGCCTATCTGTCCAATGTGCCTCTCCCCAACTCTGTTTTCTTCTTTCCTCCAAAGAATGTCTACCTTTGGAATTTCATAATCTCACAAACAAGTTCTATGGTAACAAGGAAAGTCAAAGGGGAAAACCTCAGAGTAAAGCCAGTGTGCAAAGGAGCAAAGTGCACCATGCTACAACAACCCACATTCATGGACACAAGGCTCATGCTCACTCGGATACATCACTTTCTTTAGCTATTATATCAGGGTGCATGATTAAAAACAACAATTTAATCTTTTCTGTTCCTTTTACATTTTTAATTACAGTGGAAATTTTTTTTTAATATGGAAAGAGCACATCTGTTGTTTTCAAGGTACTGTTTGTTTGCTTGCTTGCCTTACTTTGCTTTTTTTTTTTTTTTTTTTATTAAGTGAATTCTCACTGGAGTCCATGCTGGCCTGGGACTCACTACGTTTTAGGCCAGTCTTAGGCAAGGCTTTAAGCATAATCTAAGGATCTTCTTACAAAATAATGATCCTTTCAATTTACCTGGCAACCTCCAAACCGCCATGCTGGTCTTCTTTATGCTTCAGAATGGGCATAATTTGTTTATGCAATTATAAATGTATATGTATATGTATATGTATGTATATAGGCTCAGACAATGATTCTTTTTTCCAGAGAATGTGGCTACTTGTACATTTGTATCAGGCACTAAAATTCTAAATAAAATTAGTTCCTAGCATTTCTCTTCAGGGGATGAAGAAGTACAAGACACACTGAATGAGGTTTCAGGGCTGCCATTAAACCAGAGGATCCTTGAGAAATGCTCCTTTGCCAGCAGGGCAAAAGAGCCAGGATCTAGAGCAGTATCGGGTATGCACATCTCAGCGAAAGAACTCCAAAGAGAAATATTCATCACATACTGTATGGATGCCAGCTGAGTTTGATATGACAAAAGACACAGAAGTAGTTCGCTGTTCCTCACTGCTCTTCCCTCAGCTGTGATCTGAGGGTCTCAGAGAGAAACATGCTCATCTACATCCCTAGATTTGTAGATCTGTGTTTTAGTTACAGTCTTGAATCAGCCTTTAGACTGGGTTGCATCCAGATTCATAAAACTCAAAAAGATTCTATGACGTATTATAGCCCAATTGTCAAAATCCAAAGACCAAGAATCTTCAAATTAGAGGAGGCAGGGAGATTTATCACCTACAAGGTCACACTTCCACAAGGCTCTGAGCTGAGTCAATGTCTCATCAGAAACCCTGAATGACAGGAGGGAGTGGAATGATGTATATTAGATGTTGAGAGAAAAAGATGAAGACAAGAAACAAACTTTATACCAAAATAATGGACTTGGACAAGATATTTTTCAGAAAATACAAAGAGAAAAATGGATTACTAGGTAAACTAGAGATGAGAGATTATCAGCATGACATTTACTTTCCAAGAAATGTATAAAGTTCACTCTTTCAAAAGGTTTTTTGGCCAAAAAGACATGATTCTGAGAAATAAAACAAACATACTTTCTATGTATATATATTTTTTGGAAAGCATCGAATAGTTTATAATCTAGCAAGTATAGCTAAAATGTATTATTTCCTGGAAATTCCATAAACAAAATTCCTGCCCCTTCTATAAATAAAAATGTGATGCTGATACATATGGATATGATGATTAATTTTATTGTTCTAACAATTACACAATACACATACATATTAAACTATCATGTTACATGTTAAATTATTTTTATTATTCATGTAAATTTAATATTTTATCTTTAAAACAGAAAAAAAATTTTAAATTAAAAGTAAAGAAAAGGAGGGAAGGAGGGAGAAATGGAAGAAATAAGGGATGGAAAGGAGACGCAACAGGAAAAAGGAAAAAGGACAAACAACAAAAAGGACAATGGAAAAAGAGAAATCCAATATTGTGAATAGTTGTTTCATAAGGGTAAAATAAAATATGACACAATCTATGTGTATGAGAAGTGTTATAAGTGTTAAGTTTAAAGGGAAAACAGTAAAAAACTAATAGATATAAAATATGGGAAAATTAGAAAGATGATTGGTTTGTGGCTTCATTGATAGTGTTTTAATTTCTATCCTTGTTGCTATCATAAATTACTCAGGCGAAAGCAACATAAGGAATAAAATATTTATTTTGGCTCACAGTCAAAATTTACAATCTATCATGACTTGAAGGCGACTATGACAGGAACTGACCACATTGAATCCCAAGAGGCCTACAGCAAGGAATGCATGCTGCTGTGCAGGACTCTTTCCCCAGCACAGGATACCAGACAGGGAACAGTGCCACCCACTTCATACAACAAAATCAGGATGGTTCCCAAAGGCATACACACAAGCACATTTCCCCTCTAATTCCAGATGCTGTCAAACTGAAAATTTACATTAACTATCACAGATAGATGGATGTTTAGATGCATAACAGAAAAATAAGTAATAGAAGACTGAGACAAATTAGATAGAGACTGATAGATAATAGATAGATGAGAGATATGATGATATGATGAATAGATAAATTGTCCTACAACAGACAGAAAAACACAAAGAAGAATAATTAACATCTGAAGTGGTAATATAATAACCACAATTATGATGATAAAAATGAGTTATTGACATACAATTACGTACCTGAAATGTCTTCTGGAATTTTATTTTTATGAAGAGAAGTAAATTATTTGACAATAATGGTAGTAGCAGTCTGTTAGGTGTAAATGTGAATTTCTTTTAGAATTGAGAAAATACTAAAATTTTAAAATATCAGAATATTAATTAATAAGAATGCAAGTCATAGTTTGTAGGATAACTAAGAGAATATTAAAATATATTCAAGAATAAAAAATGGGATAATGATAAAGAGCAAGTAATTGGTAATATACATAATTAATTTTTAAAATAAAACTTTAAAGAGAAATATATAGATATATATTCTTTAAAATATCAGGAATGTCAGTATATTTGAGTAGGCAATATTCTTCACATAAGGCATGGAAGTGGAAGGAAGATTTCCTGGGCAAAGGCAGAGGACTGACAAGATCAGAGGGAGAGAAGGAAGTTATGGAGGCTACTAAGGTGAGTGTAAGCAAAGTGCATGATGTTCTTGAAGGAGAATGTCTTTATGAACCTGTCACCATTTACAATAAGTATACAGCAAGTAAAATATACACCAAGTAAAGTTGTAAAATATTATCATACAGGAGTAAAACATACAACAGAATATAAAAAAAATATGTGCCTCTTAAAAGATAAATTGGTGCTATATGGACATGGAAAAGCTAAAAATAAATGCTAGAAAAGAAATACAAGGAAAAATTAAGTATAAAAAGGCCAACAACTAGAATTATTTCAAAATAATGTTTTTAAAGAAAGATGACTTATGAGCTAGAGGCTGCATAATGATGCAAGAAATCAGTACACTGGAAAATGCAAAAATTATCCATTTAAATGTGCATTAACATAATTTTCAAACTAAAATCAGGCCTTATAGAATAAATGAGAAAATAAGGCAAATATTAAGCAAGCTTTAAGACCTTTCCACACTATAGTATAGATAAGACACATTATATAATGTACTAATGAACAAATTCAATCTATTTGAGATATTCAGAAAATTTCAAGGAGTATAATTTCAATTATGTTAAGAGTATTTAAACCCATTGGTTAAAAAATTGTGTTTACCAAACTTGATACACATTAGAAACTAACAACAAAATTTAATTAAATAAGCTAGACAGTAAGGATGTTAGACAGCATGTTTTAAAACAATTTATATGCCATTCAGCAAATAAAAGCAGAAATTTAATAGGGTTTTGAAATGAAATAAAATGAATCCATGAGAGACTGAAATATGTGGGATGTAGAAAAAAACTATTTAAGACAGTAGTTTTCAACTTGTAGGTCACAACTCTTTGACAAACCTCTATCTCAAAAAATATTTACATTATGATTCATAACAGTAGGAAAATTAGAGTTATGAAGTAACAACAAAATAATTCTATGGTTAGGATCACTACTATACAAGGAACTGTATTAAAGGGTTACAGCATTAGGAAGGTTGACAACCAATGACTTAAGTGTTGTGTATTTAAAACAGTTTAACAATAAGAATGGCCCCAAATTAAACTTTAAGCTTCACTCTAAAGGACATTATAAAAAAGATCTAGAAGTAGAAGCTAAGAAAAAATAAAAACCAAGAATAAAAAGTAATTGACTATTGATGTAAGTGCTCAGGGGAATAAGAGGACAAACCTAGCATGTGGGGATCCCCAGAGCCCATCCATGACACTTCAAACAATAAGAAAGGAAGAAAGAAAGAAAGAAAGAAAGAAAGAAAGAAAGAAAGAAAGAAAGAAAGAGAGAGAAAGAGAGAAAGAGAGAAAGAGAGAAAGAGGGAGGGAGGGAGGGAGGAAGGAAGGGAGGAAGGAAGGGAGGAAAGATGGAAGAAAGAAAGAAAGAAAGAAAGAAAGAAAGAAAGGAAGGAAGGAAGGAAGGAAGGAAGGAAGGAAGGAAAGAAGGGAGAAAAAATCTGAAAAAATAAAGGAGGGGAGCAGGAATAGGGAAGGATAAGTAAAACAGAAAAGCAAATGTAGACTACATAAACCCTTACATGATTTAAATTTCTTTATTATTTTTGAATACTTAAAAATTGGTATACTCTGGGAATATGGATAAAGAGAAAACAATTACAGTTCTCAGGAATTAAAACACATAAGCAATAACTAAAGACATTAGAAATGTGAAAATGGTAATGTATTAAATAATAAAGTATCTAGTTATGATGCTGTTAATAGGGCACAGGAGAGATAGACACTTTCAAAGTATGTATTGTGAACATACTTGTGTTTCATATTGCAGAATGGAATATGTAGATGTCAATAAACTGTTCTACATGCACATGCCATTAAAGTTCTATTTGTTCTTAGTGAAGGCCACCCCTAGTCCTGGTGACCCTGGAGAAGAAATTTGTCACCAATATATACTTACCAGAATCATCTGTTGCAACATATCTGAGAGCAGATGCCTAAAACCCAAGGGAAATCGCATGGATAGCATGGAAGACAGAAATACCACACGTCTTAGGAATGTGGTTGACTACCTGATCAGAAGGGTGAGACTGAGCTTCAGTACACTTGTCTCTCTATCAAGGCTACTGACTCCAGAGGACATAAGGCAGCTATTTTTTCCATGTTAATTTGCTCCCTTCTCAGCTCATCAGCTCTCTGAATAAATTGAAGAACCTGGAAAAGCTACAAGTAAAATGATGGAAAATAAATAGGAAGCATAAATGAATAAAGTACAAACTGAAGATTCTATCCATTGGCATTTGAGGACCAGCAACAGGAGTCTATGCATATTAAATTCAGCATTGCATATTTCATAGACAGATTGCAAAAATTACTACTTGCATTGCTTGAGAATACCGAGTCTACCACCCAGGGAAGAACTTTAATCCCTTATTACAAAGAAAGCTATACAAAAGTGATTGTGTTTAAGGAAGAAGGTAACATATTAATTTACAAAATCTTCCAACAAGTACAAATGAAGGATAAAAGTTTTATTTTTTAAAGAAATTAGCAAAACTTTGTTTTGAAAGTTTCCAAATTCCTGCAAGTAAAAATCTTGTCAATCAATATCTCTCAAACTATATACAAATTGTATTAAGATATTGTATCAAAACAAAAATGAGGCTTATTTGAGAAACTCAAGACAAAATTTAACATTTATTTTATCTACTATGTTAATAGGAAAGTTGAAATAAATCATTGTATACTAACAGATTCAAGTAAATCATTTGACAGAATTAAACACTTACCTGTGATTTTAAATAGTATTTAAGCTATGAATATGAACATTCCTTTAACTTGGTGAAAAAAAGTGTAGTTTGTTTTTAAGTATGTCCCCAAAGTCATTAATATTGCTCCATTATAGAGCCTTTTAAAAAAGGTTCTTAGTAGAAATTCTTAAGTTTCTAATCATGGCTGAGTCTAGTCAGAAAGAATTGACTGGATATGTAACCATTCAGAATCCCTAGTTAAGGAGTGTCATAAGAAATTGTTAGACCTTTCCAAAAGTCAAGAAAAGCAAAACCATATTTATTAACAAATAAAACCGACATGACACCAGTAATGTCAGCATTTTGAAGATATAAGCTCCCTTTTCTCATCAATAAAATCAGGATGCAACAATGGTCACATGAGCTCAAATGGAGAGGAAGTTGGGACAAAACATGTGAAAACACATATATAAATTAGAATATAGATATAGGTAATAATACAGTTAATAAGTATGAATTGAAATCTAATATGCGTGCTGTTCCTTTAATTTTTGCATTTTTTATTTTGCAGTCTTCAATCTTTGTCACAGCCTACTCTGCTTTGTCTCTTTACACTGTATTTTAACATGGTCCATAAGTTTTGTTGATGGTATAATGCATCTGTCAATATGAAAAATTAGATATTTTCTGTGTGTTCTGGCTCTAAGGATTTTTATCAGTGAGTCTATTTTGGCTGAACTGGGGTTTTGGTGTTTGAATATGTGGTCCACTGTTTTACATGGTGGATGCTTGGTCAGGTTAACAGCATTGGGAAATGGCATGGAATCTTTAGAGATGAAAGGCCACAGGGAGGTTCTTTGGTTACTGGGGGAGACTCTTTGTAAAGCATTGTGGGGTCTCTGTGTTCCTCTGTCTTCCTCTGGGTTCATGTGATCTATCTACACAGCTGCTCATGATGTTGGTTGTTATCTACCATCAGGTCCTTAACCACCACAAGCACCATGCCCTCCAATCTTCATAACCTTCCTAACCATAAGCAAAATAAACTTAATTTCTTTGTAAAGCAACATAACCTAATGTTTAATTTTAATATCCCATACTCTATCTAGTTCAAAAGATAATAAACTCTACCATAATCTCAGTTATCTGGTGGTTCTGAGAAATATCACTCTATATGCTCTTGTACAAAATTTTTCTTCATGTGAATATATGAATAATAACTTTCAAAGTCTGTTTTAATTTGGGTGAGAAGCTACCCATTCTAAGTGATATCTTCAGTTCTGTGGCTCCTTCTTTATAACAACAACAACAAAAAAACTTCTCTGTAATACTTTAAAAAGTCATTGTAGATAGGATATGAAAGTTTAATTCAAGTGTAATGCCTTCTTATAGTCTCAGTTCTGTAAAACAAGAAATATACCTTTTTTGTTTTTCTTTTTTCTTTTCCTTATTTTTTTTCTTTCCTTTTACATACCAACCCTGTTCCACCTCCCTCCCGTTCTCCAGCTCCCTGCCACCTACCCCCATCCCACCTTCATCCCCTCCTCATAGAGGGTAACATCTCCCCCTTGGGTAGTCAACACAGGCTGTCATACCAAGTAGGGTCCAGACCTAGCCCCTCCTCATTGCATCAAGGCTGAGTAAGGCATTACAACCTAGGGAATGGGCTCTAAAAAGCCAGTTCCTGTGGCCAGGATAAGTCCTGGTTCCATTGCCAGGGGACCCACAAACACATCAAGCCATGCAACTTTCACCCACATTGAGAGGGCATAGTTTGGTCCCATGAAGGATCCCCAGCTGTTGGTCCATATTCCATGTGCTCCCACTAGCTTGGGTCAGCTATTTCTGTGATTTTTCCCATCATAATTTTGACCCCTCCTTGCTCTTATAATTCTCCCTCCCTCTCTTCAACTGAACTCCAGGATCTTGGCCAAGTGCTTGGCAGTGGGTCTCTGTATCTGCTTCCATCAGTTACTGGATGAAGGTTCCATGATGACAATTAGGGTAGATACCAATCTGAGTGCAGGGGAAGGCTAGTTCAAGCACTTTCTCTACCATTGCTAGACAAGCTAGGTAAAGAGGAGGACACTAAAGGAGACACACATGGATTGCCCCAGGAAGGGGAAAGGGTTAAGATCTCCTGGATAAACTAGGAGGAGGGAGTAGAGGGGAGGAGATGGGAGGTGGGAACATGAGGGTTGGAGATGGCCAAGTTGTGGGAGAGACAGGGAGGGAGAGCAATGAAAGAGATATCTTGACAGGGTGTACCATTAAGGGGATGGGGAGAAGTCTGCAGATAGGCAAAAGTCCAGGAACTCACAAGATTGTCCTCAGAAGTACTCATTTTCTAACAGTGTGACACTTGTGCTTTCCCACCTCACTCCACACAGGACTGCTGCTGTGGATATCTCTCTGTATAAATAAAATGCTGTTTGGCCAGTGGCCAGGCAGGAAGTATAGGCGGGACAAAAGAGAAGAGAATTCTAGGAAGTGGAAGGCGGGGAGGGAGACACTGCCAGCCGCTGCCATGAGAAGCAACAGGTAAAGACACCAGTAAGCCATAAGCCATGTGGCAAAGTATAGACTAACAGAAATGGGTTAATTTAAGATAAAAGAAGTAGATAACAAGAAGCCTGCCACAGCCATACAGTTTGTAAGCAATATAAGTTTCTGTGTGTTTACTTGGTTGGTTCTGAGCATCTATGGGCCTGGCGAGTGAGAGAGATTTGTCCTGACTGTGGGACTCTAACTACAGACTGCTGTTTTCCATCCATTTATTTTTATTATTACATCATTTTCTTAAGATAGACAAATGTTGACACGTTTCTTTAAAGTAAAAGATCAGTCATATTTTGTTCATTTCTCTTTAATCTGAAGTTACATAGAGGGATGAAAGTGGTAGGGTTAAGGTAGTTTGGCTTACATAAAAGGAATGTTGTAGATTTCCTTGGTTATTTCTGTAATTCTCCTTTTCCATTTACTTCTTTATCATATTTATGTTTGCATGTCTTTGTGGTGATATATTGTGTACCCTAATAAAATTTGCCTGAAAATCAGAGAACAGAACAAGCTACTATATTAAACAGAGTGGTCAGGCAGTGGTGGCATACACCTTGAGTCCTAACACTCAGGAGGCAGAGATCCATCTGCATCTATGTAAGTTCAAAGCCAGCCTGAACTACATGATGTTGACTTGGTCTAAGAGAGAAAAGAGAACCAGGCAGTGGTGGCACACACCTTTAATCCCAGTACTGGGAAGTATACTTGCCTTTAATCCCAGGAAGTGATGGCTGGGGGGAGAAAGGTATATAAAGTGTGAGGAGACAGGAACTAAAGCCTTTATGGCAGAAGCATCCCTTTCATCTAGAGGCTCTTTTGGCTGAAGCCTTTCAGCTAAAGATGCTCTTCTTTTAGCTGAGGTTTTTGGCTGGAGAGCCTTTTCAGGCTGAGGAGTCCTAGAGGTAAGATGTGGCAGTTGCTTGTTCTTTGTCCCTCTGATCTTTCAGTATTTACCCCAACATCTAGTTCCATTTCTTTTTATTAATAAGCGCTTTTAACATTTGAGTAATATGTCTGTGGCATGCATGTGCCTACATGCATGTGGT
This sequence comes from Onychomys torridus, assembly GCF_903995425.1. Classification (NCBI taxonomy): domain Eukaryota; kingdom Metazoa; phylum Chordata; class Mammalia; order Rodentia; family Cricetidae; genus Onychomys; species Onychomys torridus. The sequence goes on along the minus strand of NC_050445.1, from coordinate 150,055,147 downwards.
TGGAGGTCCTAAGACAACTTGTGAAGTTGATTTTCCTTTCCACCACATGGGTTCCAAGGCTTGAACTCAAGAATTCATGCTTGGAAGCACGTACTTTATCCATAGGGCCATCATACTAGTCCTAGTCACTAAAGTTTTCTAGATGCATTTTCTATATGGAAAATATATGTTCTATATGTTCATTTGAGTAAGACAAAGAATAGAAATAATAAATGTGTAATGGAAAGAAATCTTGAGCTTAATAAGTAATGAATTTTTTATTTAAGAATTTTTTTTATTCATTTTACATACCAACCACAGTTCTCACTCTGATCCCTCCTCCTGCTCCCCTCCAGTCTTCACCCCAGTCCACCTTCCATCCCCTCCTTAATATGAATATATATTGAGATCTTTCCTCTACTATCTGCTACTGACCTTTATTTGTTAACATATTTCATGCTCAACATCCATATGAGATGGATACCCTGTTTCTCTTCACCTTAGCTTTGAGGAGAGGGATGTTTTTTAAAAAATAATCAAAACAATAAAAACTTCAAAAAACCTTGACCAAATTCATAATTCATAATCAGTTGAGCAAATGTTTTCTACACTATTGTGTCAGAAGGATAAATGTCACAGTAGGCTAGGCCTTTATTTAGTAAGCTTCTCAATGCCATGTATTTTCAATATACTTTTCTTCAAACACAGCAGAGTCAATGAAGACAGAACAAAGAATAGCTCAAATAAAGAGGAATTTCAGATACTTAATTTAATACAGGGCAAAAGAATGACCCGTATCTTTAAAAAAAAAAAAAGAAAAGAAAAGAAAAGAAAAGTAATTACTGAAAACTCTGCTTTGGTGATTAAGAAGTACAGGAAGGAATGATGACTTCAAGGTAATACCAAAAAATGCCAACATCGAGGGTCTTTGTTACAATCATAGTTCCTCCTGGTTCTATCAGATGCACAATTCTCATACCACATAACAGGCCCTCTTTAGTTCATAATCTTGGATGTGACTCAAAGAGTTGTTCTTTATAGTTCATCTAAAACAGAAATTGGGATGGGGAAAAATTGTATTATTCTTCAGTACATTTACAAATATTCATTGTTTTCTTAAATATTTATGACATAAAATTATATAATGTGCATTTGAAAAGTTTATGTGTACAGACATTTACATAGCAGTCTAAATGCATACATATGAATATGCTGTATGTTATCTGTAGTGAAAGATCTAATATCAGAGAGGGGTGCAGGAAAAATCCTTTTAACTGAGGCAACACAAATGGAAGAAGCCTCTATAATGCATAAGTACCTAAAAAGATGAAGAAAAAGAAAATAAAAGCAAGAACTGAAAAACAGACATCTCATCCAGAGAGCAGAACATTTGAAATAATGAGAAGAAAAGGCATTGTAATAGAAAAGAGAAAAGGCATAAACACCTCAAGTACACAGACCAAAAATAATCATGGTTTTCTAAAACCAGGAGATGGGTTCCAATTTCCATAACTTAATAAAAGGCACTTTACATGCAAAAGAGCCCTAGAAAAGATTAGAGGCTGAATGACCTAAAATAATGCTTTTGAATTGCCCTATTTTTTCTCAAAATCTCATATTATTCAATACAATATTATGTACCAAAAAGTAATCTAGTAACAAATTAATTTTTAGATGCCTGCATCATACAGAGAAGGCCATGTGCAAATAAACTCAGCAGGTAGCTAATAGCTGGCTTTTCCCAATAACTGATTGCCAACCTTATATCTGAAAAAATGAGAATATCAGTGTTTTGCCTTTGGGAATATCACTAACATATGTATATAGGTGATTTCCACTACTAGTTAATAGACATCAATATTCTGGCATTAAAAGAGAACTATAGGAAAGAGTTTGAAATGACTTTAAAGCAAATATTTTACCTTAATAAAATGCTGTGGCAAAATAAAAGATTATACTTTCTTGAGCATAAACTGTCATGTTTACATAAGAGGTTAAGATATGTTTAATATAAAAAAAAAAGATACTCTTATTACTCAGATGTTTTTCTTCCCCCAACTCCAGTAGCAACATAGCTTAGCTGTTAGGTATCTGTTTTTGTAAGGCAAAATCCACCACAACAGAATGAAAACAGTCCCAGAACTATTAGGGGTGGCTTAATGATCAAGATTAGAAAACAACTTGATTTTCCTGAAAAACATACAAATGCAGAAACTTGACCTTGGCACCTACATTGTCATGCTTTCCTTAAGGACTCTGGGTTTCAGGAAACAAGTAGGGATATCGAATTTGGTGGGCTACTTGTTTATGTTACTCCAACACTAAGATCCAATTACAGGTCACTAAGACGGCATGCTTGACAGTCAAGTTTTATAATCATGTTATCCTTTGAACTCCAAAGTTTCTACCAACTTCTAGACATGATAAGAATGTCTTATACTCTTTCAGATTAAAAAATAATAATAATCTGGAGGCCAGGGGTTAGTGACACATGCCTTTAATCCTAGCATCTGGGAAGGAGAGGCAGGGGGATCTCTGGGAGTTGAAGGCCAGCGTGGGTTATAGAGTGAGTTCTAGTGCAGCCAGGGCAACACAGAGAAGTCCTGTCCTGAAAAAACAAATATATATATTATTAGTTTGATATTGTTTCTGTTTCTTTGTTTAGTAAAATGCTGTACTGAGCCTTTTAACACATATTTGGATTAATTCTTGCAAAAAAATCCCAAATTCTGTTTTCTTGTTTTCACTATTGTACAGTTATAAGGACTAATGCTACAAAGAAGTTAAGAAAGGAAACAATGAAAGTACGTCAAATTTTGTGCTCCATGAGGTTGTTACATATGGATAAACATTCTATGTGTACATCTATATATAACATTTATGTATATATTTATCAAATACTTGCTTTTTGACTGGCTATTGTGTTACAGGAGGTGTGTCGGGGAAGTATGGGTGTGTGCAGGGGGTGCATTGTGTTGTAAGGCAGATACTATTTACTACATAAAAAATTAATAATATTCTCAAGGTGACAAAGCCTTTACCTGATAAACTTGTAAAGATATTTAGAGCCCACACTCTGCATGGAATCTGCCTATTTCCATCTCCAATATGTATTTCACTTTCATTACCACTGGACCAGAGCTTTCAGCCATTATTTTAATCTTATGCAAGGAAATGAATGGTAGACTTGAACATTTTCTATTTTACTCTTCTGATGTCAGGCAGTTAGGATGGTAATATGGAGACAATGTTCCCTGCTTGGTCCATGCTTTGTTTGTTAAGTGGAATTAAGAGATTTACATATAGGCTAATTCAACCACTTAGCTTTTGGAAAGGGATGTTCCCTTGACCTAATGTTGATGGACAGTGATGGCTGTGAAGAATTGTGAATGTTCTTCTCTTGATTAGCTCCCTCTATGACATTGAGTATGCATGTTGAGAAACAGTAGAGGACAAATACATGGCTCTCCTAAAGTATAGCTGAGCTTTCAACCAGAGCCTATAAGAGATTAGTTACAGAAATAGCACACCTTTTACATGCAGATCCATCTAGCATTACCTTTATTGAATGGCTATCCTCAAGGTCATTCATGTCTTTGCTTCTTCAAATATATTTAGTTGCATCTGTAATCTATCTTTAAATAACACATTCTCCTTTAAAAAAAAAAGAAAAGAAAAGAAAAAGGGAAAAGAAAATGTTTTCAACCTTTGAAAAATTCAGCCTCAGTTCTCCAAAACAAAGTTTATCAAATTCCCTTGTGTTTTTAGTAGCAACAATGAAAAGAGACAATTTCTTAAATGGAGAATTGACAAGTGACAATGATTAATGACATTTGTGCTTATTGGGTTGGCCGTAGGCCAAGTGTGAGAAGTGTTTCCCTAGACCCCTTATTGGTAAAATTACAGCTAAAAACAGGTGCAAAAACATTACACATAAAGTAGAAGAGGGCTTACATCCAAAAGCATTGTCTGCCCACTTCAGCTTCAGCATTTTGTACTCCAGTAAAGAAGAAATATGGACAGAATTCATTCCAACACACTTTGATGCTGCATTTCTTTTTATGTTGACACATTGTTTCGAAACCTGTCAAGATAAATGTAAAAAACTTATGTTGATTTCTATTTAATAATTATTTTAAAATTTAATTGCTTTTTAGCTTTTCAATTTTTAATTCCTCTTTCAGTTTGACTTTATCTTTATAAGAAGTATATGAGCCGTCAAACTAAGAGAAATTCTCTAACAGTAACATCATTCTCCTGGTTTTCTGTGCTACAGAACACAAACTGTGTCCTTGAAAATCCTCCATTCCCATCAGAAAAGACCAAACCTCTCCTGTCATCTGTTCTCCTTCGAACTAGAATACATCTCCTGCAGCTCCATTAGGGCCCCAATTGCTTCTCTTACAATATTTATTTCTCCTCCTACCACTTCATGACTGAAATCCCAGATTTGTAATATTTATACATCAAATGTTCTCATTAAAGTTATTGACTGTGATGTCTCCTCCTTTAGGAGAGTGGGAAAGTCAACTCAGGCACTTTCAGCCCACAGACACAGATAAAGGAGGAAAAGACAAGAAATGCACAGTGGCTCATTCTTGCTGAGGGAGAAATAAAGAGGAAAAATCTGATAAAAAAGAAAGCCCAGAGCATGCAAGTACTCTAGCATGTATACTGGATAAATAAAAATTATTATGTAAGCCAAAATGGACTTATAAAGTAAAAGAAACAGCCATTATTTCTGAGACAGATGTCTTTTTTATTTGATATCAGACAACTTGGGGCCACAGTGAATGTTTCTCAACATTTTCTGAAAACCATTCTAGTGGTCTCAAATGTTATATGACTGTTTCCCCACATACTCTCTGGATTTGAATATTATTAAAGCATTTATTTGTATCAATTCCATGAATATATCTCCAGTGAAACAAATGCATAGACTCAGCTTTCAACTCCCTGCTGTATACTGATAGTGTAAGAAAGAAATTAAGTTATATTAGCAATAACTTCCAATATGTTGAAAATTTTGTTGAGTTTTTTAAAGTCCTTCTCTCCTAAGGCATTTGTGTGGTACAGAAGATAGAACAGAGAATTTGCAACACAGCCATTATCTGTCACCTAAGGTTTAAAACAATTCAGTTAAACATATACAATGTACACAGATCAGCAGTTCCATTTCATTGTCTAAATTCCCCACAAATACAACTTCAGTTGAGTAGCTACCAGACTCAGAAAACTGACTCAGTTGGGGGACTTGGGGTGGAAGGTTGAAAACGAGGAAGTATATTTTACATTGACCTGCAAAATAACTAATATTCCCAATAAAAATATCAGTGCCACCCCAACTGACAATAACTTCCTCAGCTTAAAATTTGCCACATAAGGAAAAAATGTATAGAAATATCTTTCCCAAGCTGATGTCACTAAAAACATTAGCTAAAAGCTTCAGAGAACTTATGAAGGAGGGAGACAATGTGTCCACTTTATCTTGAGAAGGCTTGCAATCAAGTGAATAATAACAACTACATAGAGCCCACAACACTGCCTTCTGTGCTATCTAATGCAGTCATCAGAAACAGGGCTGGGTGTTGTACACCACCTCTGACTGATGAATGATCCTGTAGGTGGTCTAGATGCATTGATACATTCTTCAGACAATGCAATGTGTTATTATTATATTAAGTTGTGGGGATAAAACAACTGCTCTGCATATATTATTGCAATCAGACCCCTTAAAATACAGGAAGCAATCTTAACTGGAGGATTCTTAGAGTTACCGTGTGGTGAAATGACTGTTTTCTTGATCAGCATAAGACATTTTAGCAAATTTTTGTACTTCCCCCCATGAATTAAAGAGCAAATTGCCAGAATGAATCTAAGCAGTAATGCAACTGACCATGAGCATTCTGCTATTAAGTTGTTAAAGTTTATTAGACAAATATTTTATCTTGGAGACTTTATTTGAGATTGTTTCCGTTCACTTATTCCTTTGTTTATTCATCACTAAGTAAGTTTCTGATGCTGAACCAGATAACCTGGAAGAATACAAGAACATAAGGTAAAAGTTCTACCTGCTAAGTCTTTGCTTCTAGTCTCCTTTGAAAAATGAATAAGAAACTGACTGCAAATATGTTAATTGGACAGTAAAGAAATTATTAATGATGTCATGAGATGAGTCACTCCCAAAACAAAACATAAACCCAGAAAGGTACCATTGAAGAGAACACTAGTGTTCTAGTTAACATGCCTTACCCTATTAAAATAACTCTTATGAAACAAACTAGGCCCAAATCACCATAACGCCTCTTTGTTCTCCCAAAAGGATTCATTTCCTCAGATAAATGTTCAAAATTATCCATTTAGTTCTCATCACAGGTCTCAAACAGGCATTCTGGCCTGAAATAATAACATGTCATACTTCACTATTTATGAGTGATTGACATTTTTATGGTATATTCATCAGACATTCAGCAAAATACTTTTCCTATATGTCGACTTTTACTTTTCAACTATTATTCTGTCAATCACTACTTGAATGCAAACTTAAAGTAATAATCATAAAAAACTTTCTGATTCATCTTTTTCAATTGTTGCTTTATGGGCACACCTACATACACCACAAAGGTATAGGTTTAGATGCCTGATGATAGACAAATGATATAACATTCAATTCAGTACATTTATTCATTTTGAAGCTATTTGTTGTATCATTAGAGGAAAAGATGGAAGGAAAATGTTAAATCGTCACATACATCAGCCCCAAGTTTTCTGAGTTTATTTTATGCAACTTTCAAATCTAAAACAAGAATGTTCCTTTTAGAACTTCTTCAGTCACGAGTACCATTTTTCAGGGGCCATTGTTGTAGACTGTGAATTACTTAGAAGTTTGGCTCTTCCCCCTTCTTTACCGTCTGTCTCTGGACAGCTTCATATACCAGCACATCAATCAGAAGACCAGGGAAATGGTGTCAATTAAATTACAATCTCTAAATTCACTTTGTGTTTCTCTCCTACAGGAGTTGTGGTGAGTGAAAAATTAAAACTGAGTCACATTGTGTTCTATTGCAGATGCTTGAGTTATTTCTTTATTCATCTCTCATATATTACATCCAAACTACAGCTTCCTTTACCTCCATTCCTTCCAGTCCCTCACTGCCTACCTCCCCTTTTCCCCAGATCACTCCTCCTCTATTTCTCTTCAGAAAGGGGAAGGCTTCCCAGGGATATCAACCAAACACCTCATAACAAGTTACAACAAGATTAGGCAGAAACCCTCATATCAATGCTGGAGGAGGCAACCCAGGAGGAGGAAAGGTGTCCCAAGAACAGGCAAAAGAGTCAGAGGCACCCCCACTCCCACTGTTAGTAGTCCCATAAGAACACCAAGCTATTCAACAATAACTTATTCGGAGGACCTAGCTTAGACCCATGCATTGTCACTTAGGTCTCTGTGAGCTCCTTTGAGCCCTGCTTAGTTGATTCTGTGGGCCTTATTCTCTTGGTGTTCTCAAACCCTCTGACTCTTACAATCCTTCCTTTACCACAGCACATCTTGTAGGCAGGACAGATTGTAAGGTGGAAGTCTTTATGGCTGGATTGGTGTCCCAGTCCAACCAATAAAAGCCTTGCTTGGTTACAGGTGTCAAGTTCAGTCTCTGTGTCCTCCATTACTAGGACTCTTGTAGATTCCAAGAAGTTTTCACTGCACTAGATTTCCACATGGCATCTGAAATGCCCCCTGAAATTCTACTTGTCTCTTCTAGCATGATCTCCCTCAACCTACTCCCCTGCTCTGCCTGATCCCTTCCCATCACCACCTGTCCCCAGTCCTCCCTCAAAATTTATCCTATTTACCTTTCCCAGGTAAATTCATTCATCTCCCCTTAGAACTGTCTTTGTTACTTTTCCTCTCTAGGTCTGTGGATTGTAGTATGATTACCCTTCACTTAATAGCTAATATCCACTTATAAGTGAGTACATACCATTTTTGTTTTTCTGGGTTTGGGTTACCTCACTCAAGATGATTTTATCTAGTTTCATCCATTTGCCTTCACATTTCATGATATTGCTTTTAACAGCTGAGTCATACTCCATTGTGTAAAAGTACCACATTTTCTTTTTTCCATACTTCTTTTGAGGAATAGCTAGGTTGTTTCCAGGTCCTGGATATTATGAATAAAGCTGTAATGAACATGATTGAAAAAGTTTCTTTGTGGTAGGATGGAGCTTTGACTTTTAACAGGGACAATCTGAATCAAACACACTCAAGCTGACTTACCCTTAAAATGTAACTCTCTGTCTCTGTCTCTCTCATCTCTCTCCCACCTCCTTCCCTCTTCCTTTCCCCTCTCTCTCTTTCCTGCTCCAGTATTTCATTTCATTCAAGCTGGCCTTGAACTTGGTATGCATTGCAGATAACCTTGAATTGATCCCCTGTCCTAGGTTCCTAAGTGCTAGAATTATCAGAAAGAAGGCCTATGCCACAAGTCTCCTCTCATAGGCATGAAAACAGAAGGATAGCTATGGAGAGAAATTATATGAGAAAGAGGACTGGATACAGGAAAGGGAAGTAAGGAGGGTTATGATCAAAATATGTGATATACCTAAAATATTCTACATGATCTGTCATGATTTTTATACAATAAATACACAGTCATGAAAGTTCTAACCATATGATGATGTCATCACAAAACATGAAACATTGGTGCTGTGACAGAGAGAAAACATATATTCTAGATCAAAATAGAAATTTGTACTGTTACAGACAAATACTCGAATGCCCCAGGCTATATCATTAAAAGCATATTGTATTCCGTGAGAAGAATGTAATGTGGGGCTTAGAGATGAAAAACAAGAGGTTGGGGGGGGTAGTGAATATTTCTTGAGTTTTGATCAAACTATTATAAAAAGAGAAGAGCCCAATAAATATTTAATAAAACTCAACCATAAATGGAATAGAATAGAATTCTAGCTTGGGTATTTTATTTGCCCTTAGCCTCAAATTATCCAGGATCTATCAGAAGACAAGGATGGAAAAGTCAACTTTATTTAACTCTACTATGTAGATGTTAGTGCATAAAAATTTCCTTGTACTCAGTAAAACAGAAGTCGTTCTTCTGATAAAAGGGAATGAAGGAGGTTCTTTGACTTACTGGATTGTTCTTGTTTTATATTTATTTTAAATATTATAATCATTAAAATGATAGTTCAGTCCCACCCCTGGGCGTAAATCACATATAAAACCCCACACATTAATACTGGGAGACTTCAACACCCCAATTTCACCTCTGGACAGATCTGCCAAATTGAAACTTAACAAAGAAATAAAGGACATAACTGATGTTATGACTCAAATGGATTTAATCGATATCTACAGAACATTACACCAGAACAAAAAAGAATATACCTTCTTCTCAGCACCCCATGGAACCTTCTCTAAAATCGACCACATAGCAAATCTCAACAGATACAAAACAATTGGAATAACCTCCTGTGTTCTATCAGACCACCATGGTTTAAAGTTAGATTTCAAAATAATAATAATAATAATAATACAGAAAGCCTACAACCTCATGGAAATTGAATAATGCTCAACTGAATCACCAATAGGTTAAGGAAGAAATAAAGAAAGAAATTGAAGACTTCCTAGAGATCAATGAAAATGAATACACCACATACCCAAACTTATGGGGTACTATGAAAGCAGTGCTAAGAGGGAAATTAATAGCACTAAATGCCCACATAAAGAAGTTGGAGAAATCTCACACTAGTGACTTAACAGCACACCTGAAAGCTCTAGAACAAGAAGAAGCAAAGTCTCCCAGGAAGAATAGACAACCAGTAAATTATCAAATTGAGAGCTGAAATCAATAAAATAGAAACAAAGAGAAAAATACAAAAAAATTAATGAAATGAGTTGGTTATTTGAGAAAATCAACAAAATAGACAAGCCTTTAAAATAGCCACAAATGATATAAAATACCTTGGGGTTACTATAACTAAGCATGTGAAGGACCTATATGACAAGAACTTTAAGTCCCGAAGAAAAGGAATTGAAGAAGATATCAAAAAAATGGAAAGATATCCCATGCTCATGGATAGGCAGGATTAACATAGTAAAAATGGCAATCTTACCAAAAGCAATCTACACATTTAATGCAATCACCATCAAATTACCAACACAATTCTTCACAGACCTTGAAAGAATAATACTCAACTTCATATGGAAAAACAAAAAAACCCAGGATAACCAAGAGAATCCTGTACAATAAAACAACCTTTGGAGACATCACAATCCCCAACCTGAAGCTCTACTATAGAGCTCCAGTAATAAAAACAGCTTGGTACTGGCATAAAAACTGACAAGTAGACCAATGGAATCGAATTGAAGACTCTGACATTAACCCGCAGACCTATGAACATATAATTTTTGACAAAGAAGCCAAAAATGTACAATGGAAAAAAGAAAGCATCTTCAACAAATGGTGCTGGCATAACTGGATGTCAACATGTAGAAGGCTGCAAATAGATCTATATCTGTCACCATGCACAAAACTTAAGTCCAAGTGGATCAAAGACCTCAACATAAATCCAGTTACTCTGAACCTGATAGAAGAGAAAGTAGGAAGTAGTCTTGAATACATTGGCATAAGAGATCACTTTCTAAATATAACACCAGTAGCACAGACACTGAGAGAAATAATCAATCAATGGGACCTGTTGAAACTGAAAAGCTTTTGTAGAGCAAAGGACAATATCAACAAGACAGAGCAACAGCCTACAGAATGGGAAAAGGTCTTCACCAACCCCACATCTGACAGAGGGCTAATATCAAGAATATATAAAGAACTCAAGAAATTAGACATCAAAATGCCAAACTGTCCAATTAAGAAATGGGCTATAGAACTAAACAGAGAATTTTCAACAGAGGAAGCTCAAATGGCTGAAAGACATTTAAGGAATTGCTCAAAGTCCCTAATTATCTGGGAAATGCAAATCAAAATGACTCTTACAGCTGTCAGGATGGCTAAGATCAAAAACACAGAAGACAGCTTATGCTGAAGAGGATGTGGAGCAAGGGGAACTCTCCTCCACTGCTGGTGGGCATGCAAGCTTGTACAGCCACTTGGAAATCAATATGTTGCTTCCTTAGAAAACTAGGAATCCATCTCCCCCAAGACCCAGCTATAGTACTCTTGGGCATATACCCAAGGAATGCTCAATCATACCACAAGGGCATTTGCTCAGCTATGTTCATATAAGCATTGTTTGTAATAGCCAGAACCTGGAAACAACCTAGATGCCCTTCAACTGAAGAATGGATAAAGAAAATATGGTAATATACACAATGCAGTACTACTTAGCAGAGAAAAACAATACCATCATGAGGTTTGCAGGCAAATGGATGGATCTAGAAAAAATCATCCTGAGTGAGGTAACCCAGACTCAGAAAGACAAACATGGTATGTACTCACTCATAGTAGGATACTAGATGTAAAACAAAGATGACTAGACTGCTACACAACTCCAGGGAGGCTACCTAGAAAATCAGGACCCTAGGAAAGACACAGAGATTGCCCAATGACAGAGAAATGGATGAAGAAACCAAGGATACTAGAAAGTAACACATTAGGGTTAGCATTAGCACACTATCAGTCTCTTGGGTTTTCATTCTTGATAAAGATATTTATTCTTCAGCCAAATGGGACTTTGCTATTTTTATATAGCAAGACTTCACAGAGTGTACCTACTTTTTTCAGTCATATTATCTGTGATTCGTTTTTACAAATGGAAAGCTGTTTGTCCTTGCCATGAAACATACTCCCTTAATTAATGTGAAATCATGTAAGAAAAAGAATCATCCTTGAACCCTTATGGAAAAATAAACCAAAGAGTGATGAGTGAAAACTATCTGTCTTTTCTTGAGAGTAAGTGAACTGAGTGTTTACTTACAGCATTGCTGGGCAAGTTTCTGGTCTGGGAATCCAAGAGCTGAAAAATGTTATTTTTAAATTAAAATCTAGACATGGGGACAAATTTTATAATAACATGCTTGGAGGTTTTGGGAAAAAATGGGTTGGCGTATAGTCTATGTAATGTACTAGCACTTAAGCTTTAAAGATTTGATATTTTTAACCTCTATTGAGCATAAGGAGAACATTAATGTAAAAACAAGAAATATCTCAGCCTTTCTGAGACAACCTAGAAGGATATAGGATTTAAAATATTGAAATGTACCCAAGAGTCATTCTAATTCTCATAGGAAATAAGGTGTGTTTCATATGTAAACATGTTAGTTACACTGATTGAGGAATCTACTTGTATAGATAAAATTCAGATTAATGCTTGGCCATCTGTACTTGGCCACATCTCTTGTTTTTATTCCATTTTTTAAAATATTGCCTAGAAGTCCAGAGTCCTTTCACCTTGAGCACACTTTCCCACATGCCCAAAGCATTAGGGTAAAAAAAAATGAATCAGAAAGGGAATCTGTAACATGAATCTTAAAGGGTCTTATTAATAAAAACAAACCCGGGAGCCAGGAATTGGGGTAAATTCTGAAAGATCAGAGAGACCGAACCAGCCACAGCTAACCGCACCTCACCAATTCCTCAACTGATTCCATTTCCTCAAACTGGAAGCCTCTCTGTCTTCATCCGAATAGATCTAAGCTGAACTGCTGCTCAAAAGCATGAAAGATTAACAGACTCTAGTTCCTTGTCCTCATGCCTTATATATTTTTTTGCTTCCTGCCATCACTTCCTAGGATTAAAGGTGTGTGTCACCATGCCTGGCTGTTTCCAGTGTGGCTTTGAACTCACAGAGATCCAGACAGATCTTTGCCTTTGGAAGGCTAGGATTAAAGGTGTGTGTCCCACCATTTTCTGGCCTCTATATATAGTGATGTTCTGTTCTCCGATCCCCAGATAAGTTTATTAGGGTGTACAATATATTGGGGAACACAATATCACCACAGGAATCTAATGGAAAAAAGTCAAGCGTGTAGTTTCCCATTAGTGAGCATATTCTCCTTAATTACAATTAGGAAAGGGGATGTTGTGCTTTATTAAAAGATAGTAAATTTCCAATAGCTGAGGAGCTCCCAATTGGATCAGGCCCTCTGGATAAGTAAGACTGTTATTCGCTTGAACTTTTTTGGAGGCACCCAGGCAGTGGGACTGGGACCTGTCCTTTTGTGCATTAGCTGGCTGTTTGGAACCTGGGGCTTATGCAAGGACACTTAGCTCAGCCTGGAAGGAGGGGACTAGACCTGCCTGTACTGAATCTACCAGGTTGAGCTGAATCCCCAGGGGAGTCTTGGCCCTGGATGAGATGGGAATGAGGGAGTTATTTTGTTATACTGTATAAATGTTTCTACTCTTGTGTGGGGCATTGTGCTTATGAACTGTGGAGACACACAAAGATTCCTGGTGAGAGCTAAGCTTGCTTTCCCCAGCAGGACTGCACTAGAGGATTGCTTGACCAGCTGTATGATTACCAGGTGATTGGAAGGGTCTAAACTTGGCTGTGTAGGGGGAATTCTTTTGCTCCACCCCTTGGAATCCCTATGAAAAGCCCTTTAGAAGAGACAAAAGAGGCCAGTGAATAAGGATCCAGGTCCTCCCCTCCGGAGGCTCTCCTGTGTTTCTATCTGTTTCTCTCCCCTCTACCCTTCTATCTAATATCTCTTATCCCTCATGCCTCAAGAGTACCAGGGGAGCAAAGTGGGAGCTAGTTAAAAGTGAGACTGTCCGAAAAACAAAACAAAAACAAAAAGGGGGATTTGTAGCAAGTACCTCTCTCTATCTAGGTTTCTTCTTTCTCTCTCTCTCTCTTAATTTCTATCTATTAAGGAAAAAATGTAAGATAGAATATAGGGATATAGTGTAAGAAGAAATTTAGAATAAGAGTAAAATTAGGAATATTGTGTAAAAATAAAACTTAGGATAAGGTAGAATAAGATAACCAAAAAGACAGAAGAGCTATGTCCTTGATTTTCCAGCTATGAGACTATAAACACAAACTGGGAAGAATCAAAGTCATGAAAAAAATACTACAAAAAATGGGCAGAAAAAGGTTCCTGTGGAAGCTTTTGGTCGTAGACAGCTTAGATTTAAGCCCTGGGTGGCAGGGAAAGAATTTTTCCTGAGGTGAGTGTGAGTGAAATAAAACTCTTCCCTCTACTGGTATCGTCACTGTATGAAAACCTGGTACCATCAGAATTAGTTTTCTCTTGGCCATGAAACCAAAGTTTAGGAATCAAGGACTCTGCATCTTGGGGAAGGGGACATGTGGGAACAAGCAGAAGATCTATCCATGGGAAAATTCTTTCTGAAAAGGCTTTTATTTCAAGTACTTTCATTTTTTTCACTGACCTAGTATGGTAAGAAACTAGCACTGATCTGTAAGTGTGTGTGGACAGGAACAGCCCATTCAAGGAAAAAATGTCACATGGGAAGAGTACACCTGTCAACGCCAGCTCAGGGAGAACAGAAATCTGCTGTGGCAAGAAAAGCAAAATATTGATTTCAATATGAACACAGATTGTGTAAACAAGAACTGGGAGTGCAGTGGCTGCCATTGGTCACATCTAGACTGGAATGGAAGCTTGAGAAATGCAGTTTGTAGCAGCATGACAATATAGGGAAAGGCAGCTTGGAAAATTTAGTTAGAAAAAGTGAGGTGGCATAGGCAGGCCTGGAGGAAAAACACAGACAGACTGAGACAAAAGCTGTCATTCCCCATAACAGAGTAACAAGATGCCCAAGGGAAATCCTGAGCAAATGCATGCTTAAGGCATTAAAAATGCCACTTTTTCCACAAGGCCTTGTTAGCTTTACCAGCCCAAAACAAGAAACAGGTGATACCTGTAAGGAGGCAATTAAGATGCTAATGATTATTCTCAAGTCATTTTGAAACCCTTAAGAAAGCAAGGGAAAGTTGTCTGTACACTAAGAAATTGCTTTAGGTATGGAAAAAAATTATGGACAAATGTAAATAATAAGAGACAGGTTGTACTTGAAATGCAAAAGAGAAACATTGCCATCATTGAAACACTCATTAATCTTAAAAAGCAGCCTTAAAAAATTAAGAAGAGGGATTTTAACCTCAATCACCAAATAAATCTTAGAATGTTATAAACTCCAACCTTTAGAAATTATTTGAGTGCTTTCTGTCTCACTGAAAGAAAATATAATGGTTCTGTTAAGAAGTTTTGTTTTTTTTTTCTAGATTTTTACTGAATTTTGTAAAGTAAATCTATAGAGTTTGGTTTTGAATGTAAGTTAGATCTGTTAAGAAATCTCTTTTAAATGTGTGCTAAAGGTTGTAAAATAGTCCTATAGAGTTTCCTTTTGAATATATTTGTAAAAAGTATAAATAAGTATAGTGATATTCATGTTAGTTATAAAAATGTATAGTGATGTTAGATCTTTTCTAGATGTGCACTAAAGCTTGTAAAAATTGTTGTATAGAGAATTTCCTTTTGAATATGAGTTTGTAAAAAGTGTAAATGTTGAATGTAAAAAGTATAATATTTGAATGTAAAAAGTGTAAATATTGAATGTAAGTTTGTAAAAAGTGTAATGTTCATACTAGAATTTTGTTTTTTTTTTTTTACCTTCAGTAATATTTGAACACTTTTTATTGTAGCCCAATATATAATTTTATGGTCTCAGTGGCCCTTGGGAAACTTAAGTGAAGGTGTCATAATTAGGGGAGCTTTTCTGTCTTCCCCCTAAAAGTTTCCATTCTTCTTCTGTTTCTGTTCAGAAAGGGGTAGGCCTCATTCAAAATGGTAGGCCTCCCACAATCAAATTAGTTTTTACAGAATTTATACTGCTATTTAAACAGCTAAAAGTGTCTTTATAATTAGCATGATTTTTTGTTTACTCAAGGGAATACTTTGAAGTGTTTTGAAATGACTGTTTTCTCCTGAGAATCAAAATAGTCTCTTGAAAAATTTACTGAATGTTTGTTAGGAGAGAATTTTGAAAAGGGGTGGTGCAGCTAAGACTGCTGTAGTTACCTTAGACACATTCCAAAAAGGATATTCCATTTTTATTATCCACTACTCCTTTACTGGGAGCTATTGCAGCTATGAAAATCATGATGGATAACTGCAAGCTCTTTGTATGGGCCTGAGTCATAGTCTGTTTCCCACTGCTGGTAGCCAAAGACAAAGCTTCTTCATAGCTTTCTTCATATATATATATAATTATTCAAGAACAACAACCTAAGAAAGGCAGTCTATTATATCAAGAAGAGGGAGTTATGGAGGTCCACAAATACTTTCTAGTGAGATCTAAGCTTTCTTTACCCAGCAATGCTGCATTAGAGGATTGCTTGACCACATGTGTAGTTACAAGGTGATTGGAAAGGTTCTGCACTTGGCTGTGCTGTGTGTGTGTGTGGGGGGGGGGAAGTCTTTTATTCCACCCCTTGACATTCCTATAGAAATCCCTTTAGAAGAGACAGAAGTGGCCTGTGAATAATGATCCAGGCCCTCCTGAGGCTATCCTCTACCCTCTATCTTTCTATCTAATATCTCTTATCCCTAACTCCTCAAAAGAACCCTGTCATAAAATGTGGGAGCCAGTCTCCCAGCTGGGCTCGCACATGCAGCTCATTTAAAAATGCAATACATAATTAAGAAATGAGGTTAGTAGATAATCTGTAAAAATGTAGTCACATTAGGTATGTTTTCAAGGTTAAACAGGTATATTTTAGACAGATGATTTTAAACACTTCAAAGACCTGGCATTTAAGATGTTTACTAATCAAATTTTTCATGACAGTGAGATACATCTGCTACTAGAAGTACCAATTTACTTCATAAAAAGATGATAGGTGTTGAAGAAACTCCATATGGAGTTAACTCTCAACTTGTCAAGGCTAGCCATTTGTACAAGGAACTATGCTTGCCTTGATTGCTGACAGTATTCCATATAGATTGGTCAATTGGGAAACAGGAAAAAGACTGTTGAAATTTGCCAAGACAAGATAGAACAGTCCTTCAAGATTCCTGCTTCACAGAAGAATCTGACAGATGTTCTGCAAGACACAGAGGAAAGCAACTGATGAAATTTTCTAATACAAGGTGAGACAGTCCTTAAATCTCCTGCTTCACTGGAAAATGCCAGATATTCTAGACCTATATCCTGAGGATGAATGCCTCAATGTTTCAGAGAATAAATAGGAAGAGTAATCTGGGCTCAAGAGAGGCACAAGGAGAGAGAAAAGGAGGAGAGGAGGAAGTCAGAGGCCAGCCACTTTGCCACACAGCCAGCCACAGAGTAAAAAAGAAAGATATATAGAATAAAGAAAGTTTAAAAGCCCAGAGGCAAAATGTAAAGAGAAATGTATGGTGATATATTGTATACCCTAATAAAATCTGCCTGAAGATCAGAGAACGGAACAAGCCATTAGATTAAACATAGAGGCCAGGCAGTGGTGGCACATACCTTTAATCCTTGCACTCTAGACAGATCTCTGTGAGTTCAAAGCCACCCTGGACTATATTAATCTAGGAGAGTAACAGAGCCAGGCAATGGTGGAAGACACATACCTTTACTGGCTGTGCAGAGAAAGGTTTATAAGGCCTGAGGAGACAGGAATAGCTGAAGCCGTTTTGGCTGAGGAAACTCATTCAGCTAGAGGCCTATCAGCTGAGGCTTTTCAGGTTGAGGAGTTCTAGAGATAAGAGGTGACTTGTTCCTTTATCTCTCTGATCTTTCAGCATTTACCCCAATATTCTGGCTCTGGGTTTTTTATTAAATGACCTTTTTAGAATTTGTGTTATAGAAATGGGATAATTTAAATTAGAAAAGTTGGCTAGAAACAAGCCAAGCTAAGACCAGGCATTTAAAATTAAGAATAAAGCCGAGTGGTTGTGGTGCACACCTTTAATCCCAGCACTCAGAAGAAAGACATAAGTAGATCTCTGTGAGTTCAAAGCCAGCATAGGCTACAAAGTTAGTTCCAGGAAAGGCACAAAACTATACAAACACTGTATCAAAAACAAAACAAACAAACAAACAAGCAAACAAAACAACAACCAAAAAAAAAAAAAAAAAAACAACCCCCCCCAAAAAAAAAAACCAAAAAACAAAAGTAAGAATAAATCTCCGTGTATTTATTTAGGAGCTGGATAGCAGGACTCCAAAGAGTAAAAAATATATGAAACAAAACAAAAAACAACTGTGCCCTTTCACTGTATATTTATAGAAACATCTCTTCAGCAGTTACTTCCACAAAGACATTCCTATAAATGTGAGATAAAGCTATTCAATTTTCTTGTTAATAACAAAGATAAGGACATGGTCTCTGAATTATCCCTACTGTGTGCAGTGTCCTGAATGTTGCAAGGATAGAACACTTTCTACTAATAGATTACTTCCTCAAAAAGGAGAGTGAAATGGAAGGCAAGAGAATTAACTGAAATATTTCTTCAAATGATACCCCAGTTCCAAAGAGAGCTGTGGTCTCCTTGCCAACAAGTTGAAAGAGTCATGGTGGGATCATTGCTTGACTTACAATGCTCACTGATGTTAGCTCTCCAAGCCAACCATTTCCTCAAGACAAAATTCCCAGACATGTTCAACACGTTCAGAGAGCCTCAACTCATTGTGTTATTATTAGAGAGTACTATAGTTAATCTTGTAAATATATTTGTCTCCTTTCTGAGATGAAAATGCAGAATCTGACCTTACACCATTCTTTATGGATTTGCAAAGTGAAGCTCTAAATGAAAAGATGAGTCTTTTCAGTTCTTTCTAAAGGTCACCAATGCCAATGATCACAGTAACCTTTAATTTGTGAGTCTCCAGGTACTAGAAACACCCGTACAATATAAATTGGTATTTTCCTTTATTTTGCTATCTAGTGTTAATAAAGTTCACATTTTCAAATACAAGCCTGTATTAAAGCCAAAGGGACTGTATATGTCTGTATATGTCACTTGCACATCGTTCACTAAGATTAAAGCCCCCTTATTACAGTTTACTGTTCTTAGTGAAAATTAAAATTTAATAATTCAAAAAGTATTAAAGTGAGAATGCATTAGTCAATGTAAATGATAGAAAGACTGAAGTTTTATTTTTTTCCCCTCAAACATCATCAGGGTTTAATTCCCAGAACCTACACAGCAGGTTCACAACCCACTGTTCCAGGGAATCTGCCCTCTTCTCCTTGCTGTGAACACATGCACTCACATGCTCATACTCACACATTAACACTAACACATACACACAAACTCCCAAAAAGAAATCTTTTGAGAATTGGCATCATAGAGATGTGAATATATTATTATAATATGTGTACATGTTTATATTTAACTTAAGTATTTCATATAGTGTGTAATTATGTTATTGATCTTTAAGTACTTTGACCTGTTATATGTTACAGGTTATACAGATGGTGGTACAATTACCACATAATAAAAAATAAAGATTTTTGGAGAATATTATTTTAAAATGTGTTACTTTTGTTTATGTTGCACTTGTTTAACTCTGAACCTGATGGTCCAATAAAGTTCTGAATGGCTAATGGCAAGGCCGGAGAAAGAAGGCTAGGTGGGGCTGGCAGGCAGAGAGAATTAATAGAGGGAGAAATATGGGAGGAGAGAAAAAAAAAAGTAAATAGCCAGAGAAGGAGGAGGACATCAGGGGCCAGCCACACAGCTACATAGCAAACCACTGAGTAAGATTTACAGATGAGAATGGGAAAAGCCCAGAGGCAAAAGATAGACAGGATAATTTAAAGTTAAGAAAAGCTGGCAAGAAATAAGCCACTCTAAGGCTGGTCATTTATAATTAAGTTTAAGCCTCTGTGTGTAATTTATTCAGGAACTTTGTGGCAGCCCCCCCCCCCCAAAAAAAAAGTGTAAAAAACAAGCACCAACATTTTGGGACCCAACATGGGGCTTGAATTTTCATAGTGCCTGAGACACTTTGCTCAGTCTGGAAGGAGGGGACTGGACCTGCCTGTACTGAATCCACCAGGTTGAATTGAATCCCCAGGGGAATCTTGGCCCTATAGGAGATGGGAATGGAGGGGAGGGACTGGGAGGAAGGTGGGGGTGGGGGGAGGGGCGAGGACAGGGGAACCCATGGCTGATGTGTAAAATTAAAACACAAATATAATAATAAAAAAAAAGAAAGGCAAAAAAAAAAAGAGGAGGATATGGCTTCTTTAAGAGTTTCTACCTGCTGGTGAGCCCTTGAGCAACTAGTACACTAAGAAGGAACAGAAAACTAAGTAAAAACACCTGCCACAGTGCAAGCATCAGCATTTTAGAACTCTAGGAAGGTTGAATACAGTTCAAGGACATAAACCTCTGACCAGTCCTGGAGCTTTAGGCCTTGCTTTCATGACCTAAGAAGTCTGTGGAGCCAGGCAGGAGCTAGTTTAAAGGTTTGCTCACACAATCAAAAAAAAAGAAAAGAAAAAAGAAAGAAAGAAAGAAAGAAAGAAAGAAAGAAAGAAAGAAAGAAAGAAAGAAAGAAAAGGCTAAATGATGCAAAGTAAAAGAAGTCCTGATGGAGAGAAACCTCTAAACAGGTTCCAGTGTATTTTACAGTAGGCATAGGCTTAAGAAAGAAAGAAAAGGGGTATGAACAGTCATGGAAAGAAATAAACAGTTTAGATAGAAATAATAAAGTCTGTAAAGAGACTAAAAGCAATATAAAAGAAAAAAGCCACGTAAATGGGAAATGCACAGGGAGTCTAGATCCTGTATGTTTTTGTGTTTATTTTGAATTTTTGGAATATTGGGAAACAAATAACAGCTGCTTAGAGACATGGGATTGTGGGGACTACAAAATTGAGCCAACCCAGATACTTTAGTGTTATCTTAACTTTAAAAAAGAAATATAAAAAATGTATTTTTCAAATAGAAATTGAAAATGCTGTGGATCTTTGTTCCCACAGGAGACAAGATTTTGTAGATTTCTTAAGGAATGATATTGATCAGGTTTGATCAGAGAAGGACCTGAATCTTGACAGGTGTTATCATCTCAGGACTTGGTCATTATCTCAAAATTTTCTCTCTAGGATCCTAAAGATTCTTCATATAAAGCCAGCAGGAAGAAGTTCACATTGCCAAATGTTGGGATATGGGATGATTTTGGTTATTTGGTGGGTTGTGGATGTTTGTTTTCATATAGGGGAATGTAGTACATCGATAAATATTTGAAGTTATTTTATTAACTCTCTCTATATATACATTTCTATTCTTGTTTGAGACATTGTACCTATGCAGTTCATTTAAAAATGTAAGAAAAAATTTCAGTTTTTGAAAGCTATTATTTTAAACTGCATAGGATAATCAGGAAACATAGGTTAGTGATTAGTCATTTGTACTAATCAAAATTGTAGATATGTTAGATATGCTTTCCAGATCATATAGAGATATATTTTAGATAGACAGATAGGTAGATAAATAGATAGTCTTCAAAACTTTCAAACACCTACAGAATATGCTATTTAAAATGTTTTGTTAACCTAAGGTTTTTCATGACAATGAGACACATCTGCTCCTGGCAGCATCAATTTACTTCAGATATGATGGGCATTGAAGAAATTCCTTCTGGAGTTTTCTTTCAATGTGGCAAGGCTAGACATTTGGGCAAGAAGTTGCTCTTGCCTGGATTGCTTGACAGTATGTTATATAAACTGGACATACAGGACCCACAGGAAAGTGACCACTACACTTTGCCAAAACAAGATTGATTGGTTCCTGCTTCACAAAAGAAACTGCCAGACATTCTGCAGGACACAGAGGAAAGTGACTGACAAACTTTGCCAATATAGGTGGGACAGTCTTTCAAATTTTCTGCTTCATTGAAAAATCTGTCACATACTATGGTCCTGTAGGCTGATGATGGATACCCCAAGGTTGCAGAAGAACTATGAGTGACTATCCAGACAGTCAGATGTCTCCATCATTTCTAGAGGTTTTGGAGGTTGTTTGCAATGCTCTTTTTATTTATTCATATAATATTATATCCTTTGAGGCCTTTGACGGAGTTGAAGACTAGATAGTTATAGTTGCGGTTTTCCTTAGATATTATAGAAGGTAAATTATGTATAAAATTTTGGATTTACTAAGATAAGATGGATTATGGAGTTTTTTTTCTTTAAATTTACCAGACACAAATGAATTGGAATTTAGTAATGATGAATGTAATCTTTATTTGATAATTGTTCTTATTGTACACAGTCTTACTATGCTAAAGTTAAAACCTTTCATATTTTTTAGAAAAAGTGGAGAAATATTGGGCATTATTATTTTAAGGCATGTTACTGTTGTTCATGTTGCCTTTGTTTATCTCTGTGAAGCTGTGTTACTGTGCTTTTCTAAAACACTTAATGGTCAAATGAAGAGCTAAATGGCTAGTGGCAAAGCAGGAAAAAGGATAGATAATGCTGGCAGGCAGAGAGAACATAGAGAAGAGGGAGGGATGAGAGAAAGGAAGGAGCCAGAGGAGAGGAGGACACCAGGGAACAGCCACCCAGCTACACAGCAAGCCATGGAGCAAGAGTAAGACTTACAGAAGTCAGAGAATGGGAAAAGCCCAGAAGCAAAAGTTACATGGGATAATTTAAGGAAAGCTGGCAAGAACAAGCCAAGCTAAGGCCAGGCATTTATAAATGAAAATAAGCCTCCATGTGTGATTTATTTGAGATCTGAGGGGCAGGCCCCCTCAAAAAAGCAAAAACAAACAACAACAAAACATGAAAATAAGAAAAATGATTTGACATTATAAAATGTTGTGAATGAAATCCAAAGCCATCCATTGCATAAAAATTACAGTGTATATAAGGCAAGCTTACCAGCAAATTAGCAGAATTAACAATGGCTAATAAAATTGAAAAGTAGAGGAAAAATTAAAAATTGTCTTAAATTCTGTGCTCACTTTGGCAATACATATACTAAAATTGGAACACAGCAAAGAAGATTAGCATGATCCTTGCACATGGATGACACACAAATTCATGTAGCATTTCATATTTTTAGGGCAACAACAGGATGTCCAAGAGGAGTCCCAGTCAGGACCTAGGATCAATGGTTTGCCAGAGAACAGAGGCCCCAAGCCAGACCAATGACTGTGCAATGAACACTTTCATATAAAGAGCCACACATCTACAACTCCAGGTGCCTAGGTCAGGGTCTTGTAACACGAATTTCTAATAGGTCTTTTAATAAAAAACCCAGAGCCTGATATTAGAGTGAATGGTGATAAATCAGAGAGACAAAGAACAAGCCACCTTTCACCTCTAGGACTCCTCAGCTTGCAACGCTTTCCTCAGCCAAAAGACTTTAGTTCCTGTTTCCTTATGCCTTATATACCTTTCTCCACGCATCCATATCATTTCCTGTCTCAACTTCCCTAGTGCTGGGATTAAAAGCATGTGACTCCCAAGTACTGGGATTAAAGGTGTGTACCACCACTGCCTGGCTCTATTTCTCTCCTAGACTGAGTCAATCTCATGTAGTCCAGGGTGGCTTTGAACTCACAGAGATCCAGATAGATCTCTGACACCAGAGTGATGGGATTAAAGGAGTCACTGCCTGGCATCTATGTTTAATCTATTGGCTGGCTCTGTCTTCTAATCCTCAGGCAAGCTTTACTAGGGTACACAATATATCACCAGAGGGACCTGTTGCCATTTGCTATTCATGTCAGTAGCACTCAGCAGGTGGCACTGCATACACTACAATTGTTACGACCTTGGCTCTGAATAGTTGGTAACCCTCACTAAATTTCCCTGTGTCAGGAGCTTGCAGGTCTTGATTTATGCTCCTCATAACCTTTTGTCTTTCTTAGGCAGATCTCTATCATCTATACTCCTGACAGCTCTCTAGAGTGCTTCAGATGCCTTATTGCTCTTTGGGTGGGTCTGGAGTTGAAAGCTTTAGATTTCTTATTCCCCTTGAACGACCTACACAGCCCTTTCTACTTATGTTGAAAACCAGAAATAAGGGTATGGAGAGATTGCTCAGTGGTTAAAAGCACTGGCTGCTCTTGCAGAGGACTCATGTTCAATTTCCAGCACCTACATGCCATTTCACAACTCCAGTTTGAGGGGATATGATGCCATCTACTGGCATCTGTGGCCACTGCACAGACATAGGCACCAAAACACACATGCACATAAAACTTTATAAGTAAATAAATAAATCTCAAATGTTTTAAACACCATAACTAGATTAAAAAAGACTATTTAGGAAATCTCTTATTGCATTATTTATGGCAAGGATGTAGAAGAAGCCCTTTGATCAACCCAAAAGACTAAGAAACATCCTGCATATGTAACTAGAAAAGGGATATGTCATACTGTGCTTACATTAAAATCCTGTGTGTGCACAGCATCTAGTTCCCTAAATCACAGCCCTCACATACACTGACCACAGACACTTTGGTTGTGTCACTGGAGAGTTTCTCCCTTTCCAGTCCTGAATAGGAATAACTATTGATAGTAATTATAGCTGACTGGTATCAACTAGTGTTCAGAGTCTTATCTTGTCTGAAGGGAGTATTCAAAAGACAGGGAACATTGTCTGGAGTGCTCTTAACAGAAGTGAGGTCTCCTGAGTAGATGGCTTACTGAAAAGGCAGCCTTGGTTGCATTGGTTGTTGCAGCTGGAATTCTGTTTCTATAAAGTGATCAGGCAGTATTGAAATTTGAACTTTCATAGGCCTTTATGATTTTTCCATAGATAATTATGGAAAGAGATTAAAAATATATATTATACTGACTCCAAATATTTAAGAATACAGATAAGAAAGCTTAAGAGTTTGAATAGCCTACCATTTGGGAATTTTTATGATTTGAATAATAAAAAGACTAAATTAACTCACCCAGAAGTTTTCCAAGGAAGAGATCTGCTCTGCTAAAAGCTTCCTGATCAATGCAGAAAGTAATCTAAGTACTAAAAGGCATATATGATAAATACATGTCCTGTAATTGAAATCCTATGAGTCTCAAAACAACAAGAAAGAAGAGACTTTCTTTGGAGGAATAAGAAGTTTAAAAGAGAATCTCAAGGAGTCTTTCCTGGGGTTTATGGTGGAAGGAAAATACTACTGTGGTTGGAATGAGAAAGGAACCATAGGCTCAGGCTTTTGAACATCTGGTACTCAGTTGGAGGCACTGTGTGAGGATGTCATGGAACCTTTAAGGTGTGGTGTCTTACTGGAGGAAGTACATCACAAGGCATGACTTTGAGAGTTTATAGACTCCCCTAATTACCCGTTCTCTCTTTCTGCTTTTTGGGGGTAGTTGAGATGCAATCTCTCAGCTCTTTAGGCTAGCCACATGGCTACTGCAATCCCTCTGTCACCATTGCAGGCTCTTCCTGTGAAAATGTTAGTTAAAACTAATTATTTCTTCCATGAGTTGCCTTTGGCCATGGTATTTTATCACAATAACCAAAATTAACTAATACAAATAATAAGAAAAGATCCAGAGTTCTAAGCTGCCTACTAAACACTTGCTAACATGAGCTCACTATTTGGGGTATTTCACATCTACATGTAATCAGTGGAAAAGGACACAAAACCAATGTCTGTGTTGTCTCACAGCTTCCCACAATATAAACTGATTAAAAAATAGAATATGAACTGTAATTATAAAACAAAACCAAGCAGGTACAAGTTATGTATACTATATTGACAACTATTATTTAACATAACATTTTGAATTAGTGAACAATTATGTTGTCTAGATGTGGTGGCTCAAGCTACAAACATCAGCACTTGGGAGCAAAGTTATGTAACTCATACATAAGCCAGCCTGTGCTATTTAGTAAGATCCCATCTTGAACACAGATATACAACACACACACACACACACACACACACCACACACACACCACACACACCACACACACACACCACACACACGAGAGAGAGAGAGAGAGAGAGAGAGAGAGAGAGAGAGAGAGAGAGAGAGAGAGAGAAAAGAGGGGAAGGATACAATGCCAAACAAAACAAGGGAAAATGCTGCCAAGAAAAATTAAGTATACAAACCCCCAGATTTTGACTCAGTTTAAATAAATTAATCTATATAATTAAGTAAGGTAAGTGGAAACTATGCACAAAGATGGATGGTTCACCTAAATAAGAAACTGAAACACAAAATCAAATGTAAATTCTAAACATCTCAAGATTAGATGAAAAGATTTTTTTGAACAGGGTAATTCATAATACACAGATCAGAGAACACAATGATGAATTTGAAGATAAGTATGCATTATCATATTAAAAGATAGCAATAGAGAACTGCTACCATATAGAAAGATCTTATCACTTATTATAAATAGAAACGTTTGGAAAACTATTGTTTTAACAGTTCAGGGAATTATAAAGGAAAACATACCAAGGCAACCTTAATCAAAATCCCAGAAATTATGACAAAGGAAAAAAAAAAGCTCAAAGATTTCTCAGTTAAAAAGAAGTAATACTTACAGGAAGGAGATGTTAAAATAACAACAGATTTTTGCTTTGAGACAGGTCTTCCTGTTTAGCCCAGGCTGCCCTTGGTGTTCCTCTTTAACTCAGGCTGGCCTTGAGTTCAGAATTCTCTTGTATCAGCAACCTGAGTATTGAGTCTCCTTTCCTCTCCCATTCTCCTGCCAACCTCTATCCTCCTTTCTATCCTTTCCCTTTCTCATATTTATTTTTTCAGATATATTGATAAAAATCTCGTAAGTCAGAAAGCTATAATATGATCATTGAAGTATTGAAAAAGAAAAAAAAACTTTCAACCTAGAATTCTCTATACAGTATAAATACAATTAAAATGGTAAATACAAAGATTGTATTTAAAATTAGATGATTACAGTTCGGATGTGTATTTTTAAATTTTTTTCTCCTTTTTTACTTATTATATTTGTGTTTTAATTTTACACATCAGCCATGGGTTCCCCTGTCCTCCCCACTCCCGCCCCCCACCCCACCTTACACCCAGCCTCTCCCCTCCATTCCCATCTCCTCCAGAGCCAACACTCCCCTGGAGATTCAATTCAACCTGGTAGATTCAGTACAGGCAGGTCCAGTCCCCTCCTTCCAGGCTGAGCAAAGTGTCCCTGTGTAAGTCCAACGTTCCAAACAGCCAGCTCATGCTCTAAGGACAGGTTCGTGTCCCACTGCCTGGGTGCCTCCCAAACAGGATGTGTATTTTTTAAAAGCCAAAGCAATCACTTAAAATAAATATGGCATAAGAAATAAATCAATACTGAAGACTCAAAGGATTCATATAGAAGATTTGCTCTAAAAGAATACATGTTCATGAAAAAATCAACATGAAAAAATTAAAGAACAAAGCAAGATGTTCAAACACACTAACAATAAATTAAACGGATGTGACATATAAATTGCATAACACAAGTCATTATATTGAGGAATAAAATGATACCCAGCTATATGCTGCTTACCCAAATGTACTTAAATTAAAACATGTAAGTAGCAGCAAAATAAAATGAATACACTTAATTAGTGTTAAAACATAAATGACAAATTATTTAAACTGAAACAATAGATTAGATCATCTTGATGACTTATCAAACAAATAGGACTACAACCTGGAAGATAATTAAAAGTTAACCAATGTTCTCAACTCACTTAATACAATTAATGCTTGGAAAATACTTCATAGTGTACAACTGTTAGCAAAATACACATTTTTTTTTTAATGAGGCTCTAAGGAATATTCACCCAAATAAAGTATATCCTGGGCTTTACATCTAATTTTATTCAAAAAAGTTAAAGGTACTATGTAGGATGCTGGTAGAGAGATGCTATCAAAAGTCTTATCAGCTGTAAGAAGTGCTTATGCTGTAGTAGCGGCAAGCCTGTGATGGGGTAACCAACAGATATGAAATGAGATTTGAGGCATACTCAATATGTTTGGAACTGTAAGAGGAGGACATTACCCTTGTAGAAAAACATGGCTGTTATTTTGCTAAACAAGCATGATAAAACCACCAAATTGTCTTCTAAATATTTATGATTATTCCTATGCATTACTGCTGCAATTGGTGTAGGTCAAAGAAAAGCTATTTGCGATGGACAGCAGTAACTCTGGACACTCATAACTATTCAAAGTGCTGAAAATAACTGACTTTTGGATGTCCATGTACAAATGAAACATTTCTATGGCCCTTTCAAGGCTCAGGAAGTATCACAAGAGAAGGAGCAAGAACGTAAGAGCCAGAAGACTTGTGTGGAATGCTGTGTTACAGGAATGCCTTGGCTTTGCATCTCTTGAACTCCAAATAGCTATGATTACTTACACAAGATCTGAATAAGACTGAGCCCATCAGCACCCGGTAATGCAGAGGGAGAAGGGCTCACAAGGCCCTCCCACCTCCACTCATTAATAGACCAGTTAGCTACAACTTAGAAAGGGACATTTGAGTCCCCACAAGCTTCTGAAGATATACGGACATTTGATTGTGGACACATAATGATTGTGGAGAGTTGAGAGTAAAATTCTTTTCAATGATATAGCCACTTGCATGTCTATGTTTCCGTAATAACATCTCACCCATGGTTCTATACACAACCCAGATGAAAAGTACGGTCAAGAGATGCTATACTACATGGTGATTACAGTTGATGGCAAAGCATTGTCCAATTTAACATTTCTTTAAACAACTAAATTTATTTATTTTATTTTATTTGTATGAGTGTCTTACTTCTATCTATGTCTATGTACCAAATGCATGCCTGGTGTCTTTGAAACCAGAAGAGGAATTTGGATACCCTGAAACTGGAGTTAAAGATGATTACGAGTCACCATGTAGGTTCTAGGAACTAAACCACAGCTCTCTGTAACAGGAGCAAGTGCTCTTACATGCTGAGCGGTCTCTCCAACCCCCACTTGACACATTTATGATACAATAACTGTTAGCAGTTCCCACCTTAAAGTCTGTAAGTGTGTGAAGGAAAGATATCTTTATAGTTTTATTTTGCTATTTCACAATCTAAAGGTATATTAAAATACCATGTTTACACTAAAACATTTACAATTTATTTGTTAACAATTATCAAGTAAGTAAATACAACTGAAAATCTGGTGAAAAAATTATAAAGCTTTTAAAAAGAGGTTAAAATGTGATGTACAATAATCAGGAAGAATTATATACTTATTTTTATAGTTAAATTTCAAAGTACATCATTTATAAACAATGATAACATAATAATGTATATTCCATTGAGTAAAAGTAAAAACAGAGAGATATTTATAGACAGAAAATTGAATTGCAGATAAAAGAAATTAAGTACAAATGCATTATTTATTCTATTTCTCTTTAGTAGTAAGCAAATGAGTATTAAAATTAAATATTAAGCCCATAGGCACTCTAATGCATAAGTTCACTAACTGACGTGCATACTGCACAAATACCCACATAAATGAAGCAAAGAACACACAGTATGGCCAAAGAAGCTAAATAATAGCAGCAAATATAACATGATATATGATGATCACATGATTCAAAGCAAGTCCACTTGAAAAGCAAAAGATTTGTACGTGTTGTGGGTATTGATTACAAAAATTAAGTTGCACCTATTTGCTGAAATAAATACAGAATACATATGGCCATTGAAAGTAATGAGACAGATACATGTATGGAAACACAGAGGTTATAATTAGCTGGCTTTTTCTGTCTTTCTTGGTGGTGCTTGGAACTGAACCTCCAGCCCCAAGCTTGTTAGTTGAGCGAGCACTCATCACTAAACTGTAGTCGAACCCTGTCATCAAGACCGTCAGGCTAATTGGCTAACTCTCATAGCTCATGCTGACCTGGAACTTGTCACCATTCTGCCTTTGCTCTGACCTTAGCTGGTGTCAAGGGCCTACAACAACAAGTCCAGCAAAAACAGTCTTTTAATGAAAAGTTTTGAGATAGGGACTCATGACAGAGTGTGTTCACATTATTTTTGAACCCCATGTTCACACAAATATTTTAAAACAGGCACCTGGAAATTTAGACTATTTGTTTTAAGATATAGAGGAAAGAATTGAATATTGATTTCCTTTGGAGATAAAATTTGAAAGAGAGGGAAAACTATTTGATGCAGTGCACACTTTTATAGATGTTGAATGCTTTCCACACACACACTCTGACTATTCAAATATAAATAACTGCCTATAAAATAAGTAAGAAAGAACACTGAAAGATTTGTAATTAGAGCAGTTTTTGCTTCTTCTGATTATCAGACTTGAGAGACTGGAAGTCTTGTTTGGGCTAGAAACACATTCCCCACCACACAAAACCAGATCTCTACATAAGTGCTATGTGTGACCACACTGATAGAATGGGAGATGAAAGGTATTTGAATCAACCAAGAAATAAAAACAACCAAACACTTTTAAAAACCATTTGTAGTAGTAAGCAATTGTATTGTTCACTTTTTTTGGCTATTTTGGTTTTTTGTTTTGTTTTGTTTTTTTGTTTGTTTGTTTTGGTTTTTCGAGACAGGGTTTCTCTGTGTAGTTTTGGTGCCTTTCCTGGATCTCATTCCGTACACCAGGCTAAACTTGAACTCACAGAGATCCATCTGCCTCTGCCTCCTGACTGCTGGGATTAAAGGCTTGCCCTACCACCAGCTGGCCGTATTATTCACTTTTTTGTTACTGTGAAAAAAATACTTGAATAAAGCAGTTTGTGGGAGAAAGTTGCTGCATTTGTGGGTCAGAGTCTATCATGGCATAGGAGTTTCACTTTGCATCTGTTTTCAGGGAGAGAGAAGGGCAGAGGGAAGGAGAGAGAGAGAGAGAGAGAGAGAGAGAGAGAGAGAGAGAGAGAGAGAGAGAGAGAGAGAGCGAGCTGGTACTTAGGTGACTTTTTTCCATGTTTCCCTTTAATCAGTTCAGGACTCAAGCCACGGTGCGGTTGGTGCTCATGAAGATCTTACTCCTCTGTTAAATTTCTCTCACACATGCTCAGAGACAAGTGCAGAGAGGCATGCATGAAATGGTTTCCAATCTATTTGGGGCGATAATAAAAATATGCCATCACAGTAATCAAATACACTTAGGACTAATTTGATACTTTGCCTCTCCAACTGAAGCATTTGGTAACTTTAAGGCTTGACACCCACTGGAAATATGCAAACAGGAACTTGCACTTGTGACTACTGAAACCAGTGAGGAGTATGCCCAGAACTGGCTTGAAAGGGAGAAATGGTCCTTAACATAAAACTGCAGACAATGAAGGACTGGCTTCCAGGAGCAGGTGGGATTTAGGATTTATTTCACTGTCTGGTGAAATAAACAGTAACAGCACTGTCATAGAAACATCATCTATAATTTCTGTAAAAACATATTTGAGCACAATTTGGACTGTGAATGCCTCAATAAAACTATTTTACACACCTTTCCTCCATACCCTTGTCAATTTTGTGATGAAAACTCAATAGCTATTATCTTAGAAATGTTCAAGAGTACCAGACTTCATCATTATCTATAATGAAACTACACTTTAGATTGAATGATGTTCTATTTATTCTATGTGGATAATTGTGGGTGTGTGTATCTCAAAGCTACTGCGGAAGTCAGAGGACAACTTTTAGGAGTTGGCTCTCCCCTTCCACTGTGTGAGACTCGGGATGAATTCAGGGCTTTACCTTTGGTGGAAAGTAACTAATCCAGCTCACAGGTCTCAAGCTATAATTTTAAACATAATTTTGAATGAGGAAAATTTGTACAATGCTAAACACTCATTCTAAAAAATACCACAAGTGTATAAAGAAACAATTTCAGAAAGATTATAACTAAAGGTCAATGATTTTTGTACATTTAAATATTGAAATTTAAATAATTTCTAAATCTCTATAGTGAGCATGTGTGAACATTTAAATTACAAAATTTGTAAGAGAATAATTGTATCAGGGATAGCCTAACACCTAACTTGTCAGTCAGGGAAAACAACAAAGCAATGAAGTAAATCCCACAGCAATAAAGCAAATCTTTCCTATTATGAGCCTGGCCCCTTTAAAAACAAAAACAAAAAAAAAAAAAAAAAAAAACTTTGACATTTGTTCTCCATTTGAGCTGAGTGAAAAGCACTACACAAACTTGATTTATTATAAATATTCCAAGCTCAACTCAATGTAGGACTGAACCTTGCCTCTACTTCTCAGAAGTGCCCAATCTGGCTTCCTCAGCTTCTTGGGTTTTCTTTATGCAGATCCACAGTGATGACAGACTGAATTCCCCTTAACTTTTGCAAATTTCATTCTCTGTATCTAAAATGGTGATACTGGTGCCAGCCATATAAGAATTTGCAAAAATAATGCTCACAGAAATGTGTAGAGCATATTCATCTTGGTGAATGTATATACACGATGCATATACATATTATAATTAAAATAAACTGTCTGTGTGTAAATATAGATACAGATTGCCTACCCTTAAAATGGAGATAGGATCTCACATTCACAAACACAAGTGTATTTTGGAAATGACTTTTTTTAGGGAGGGGATTAGATTTGCTCAGAAGTGAAATGTATAAGGCCCAGATATTTTCTGTTTTAGATGGGTAATTTTAAGGGTAAACAGAAGGTATTTAAAATTTTTATTTTATTAATAACGTGTAATTTATTTTTAGTACCAAAATTAGTTTATTCTTTTAGGATGAGCAGAAATATATGCAAGAAAGAAAGAAAGAATGCCAAGATTTAAGGAAAGACACTGAAATAAAATATGCACACACAGACTTGAAACAATCTGGTCACAGGGTAACAAAATAACAGGTTTCTCTACACATTTCCTTAGCCTCCAAGAACAGCCACTGAATGCTAGCATACAAACAAAAGGGACATATTGCAGAGGTGACTCATGCAGCTGGGAATATAAAAGATTTGACCAGCCAAAGCCAACAAAGGCCTACCATGAAAAACTCTCTCTCTTTCTAAGGAAAAGTGGCATATTTGAATATGTGGCATAAGTTCCCATTTTTAAGCAGTAACTAATACAGTTTAAAATAACCACCAACTTTTTTATATAAACTCAGTTTTTCATAAATATCTGTCTTGCTTGCATTTGCATATGGGCCACTGTCTTTCTGTAAACTTAACCAGTGTGATTTAGTCTGTCTGGGTAAATATGGAAAGGCTCTCAGATGGCTTAGATGAAATGGAAGGAAATTAGTTTGCATCTTTCCTCCCTCAACTGGATTGTTACAATCTGTGCATCACATTTATCTCAAAATTCAGATGTCCTCCACTCCTTTACACATCTCCTGGTAAAAACAAACAGGACAGATCAAGTGGACATAATCTCCTCAGGATCCTTTTTAAGGATTGGACAATAGCTAAGATACCGGAGTGCAGAAATGACTACTACTGGTTTAAATTTGGCATATGACCTTAAAGCAATGTGTCTTGGGAGATGCTCAAGAAAATCTCAATCAAGGCCCCAAGTACAGAAAAGCAAATGTCCTTGCTGTGATGTTTGAACATTGCTGAATCTGTTGTCTGTCAAGATCTCCCTTCAAAGGAACTTCTACTTACAGTGACTGCCAATAGGCTACAAAAATAGGCATCTTCACAGTTTGTTTATAGGAACATGCCTAATCTCACTTCTGAGAAAGTTTGTATTTGACACAATACTTATGTATTGTATTAAACAAGATTATTCTTATTCACATGAAGCAATCAAGAGGGATGCAATTTCAAGCTCATAGTGAAAAATATTTATCACACATAGCCCCACGGGAGTCTTCACCTGGACTTCCCACTAATTGCCACTCAAGAAAAGATGGAAGCCTTGGACCCCAATTCTGACTTTCCCCACAGGTGATAGTGTAGCCACAAGACCTCAAAAGAGTTAACATGGGAAGATGCTTCTCTTTCTCCTAAATTATATTGCTTTCATCTTGTTTGTCTTCTAATCTTTTACATCTTTATTTTCTAAGATGCATATCAGTTATTCATTTATATTGTTGTTTTTGTCCTTATCAATAACTATATAGAGAGGTCTTATCTATTTCCCATCAATAACCACATTTAAAGCACAATGGTTCTCTCTCACTCTCTCTCTGTCTCTCTCACTCACATGTACACACACACACACACACACACACACACACACACACACACACACTCCTACATTCATAAATAAATACAGCCTGTGTATCAGTCCATAAAATATTACTTGTACATGGTCTCAGGGCTGACAGTTGGTTATTAGATAACCAATTGGTGGTTCTTTCCTGCAAAAGAACATTTCTCCTGCTCTCAACATTCCTCATTTTCCCCATTTGCCTAGGGATGAGACTCTGAAAGCTTTTTTCTCTTGATGTTAACATGTCAATTGTTATCATCCTTGCTCAGGTCATGTTTAGGCAGCCTAGTTGATAAGACCTTATGGGCATATTTTCTGATATGTCTAAGAGACACAATTTCACAATGAACTTTCTGTTCCTTTGGCTGTTACAGTCTTCACATCTCGTCTTCCACAATTGAGTCTTAGCTGCAGGAGTTGTTCTGCAGATGTATCAGCTGGGGATTGGCACCACAGAATATCTTGTTCTCTATATTCTGATTGGTTGTGGTTTTCTGCAATGGTCTTTATTTGGTGCAAAGAGAAGTTTCTTTGCTGAGGGTATTAGGATAAATGTTTAGATTGCAGTTAAGAAGTATGCTAGTTTAGTAAAGTGGTGATTGAAGGTTCTCATCCAAGATCCATGCTTCACTAGCCTTGTGGAGTTCACTAGGTTCATAGTATGATACGTGGCTTCATTCCTGTTTCATGGGTCTTAATTACAATTAAAGAGCTATTGGTTAACAGCAAGGCATATTTGCCAATGTTGTGTCCTTAGTGTTATTTTATCATGCTGGACTTGTTGTGTCTTGTAGGTGTTACAGGTGAGTATGATTGTTGATTGCTTCCCTCCATTGGAAGTTTGCATAACACCTTCTACCTGGTACCATAAAAGACAGACCTCAGAGAGGAGGCCTCTCTATCTATCTATCTATCTATCTATCTATCTATCTATCTATCTCTACCTGTGTGTGTGTGTGTGTGTGTGTGTGTGTGTGTGTGTGTGTGTGTGTGTGTACTAATTAAAGAAAAGGAAGCTATGAATTTGAGAGAGGGTAACAGGAAAAGGGAAAAGTAATATTATAATTTCAAAAATTATTAAGTATATGGCAGTGGTGGAAGCACCTTGTAATACACTGTTATCTATTTAAAGATGATTCTGTTTAGAGCCTACAGCCAACCAAGACATGTAAAAATGACACTGAATTTTTGAAGGGGATCTTAATCCATTTAGGAAGCAGAAGTACATGACCATGATTTTGAATCCTTTGTAGCCCAGGTTGTTTCCAGGCTATCATGTTTCTTTTTTCAGGGTTTCACCACACATTTTCTACATCTTTCAAAAGATAGCATGTAAGGACTGCATCTGTAGGAACGTTGAAAGAGATAGGTTTAAAAATATTAGTATAAATAAATAGGCACCAAGGCTCCAGTGAGGACAACTAAGGTCCAGTTCCTGTGGAAGTTTTGTAATCAGTATGCCCAAAGTCGACTAACTAGGATGTCAGCCAGATTCCAGTATGTAAGGAAAGAAAAAGGAAAGTAGTAGAAGCCACAAATGCTCTTACTGGAAGACAAACCCTGTATGATGAGTATATCATTTATGTTAAAAGTTACTTCATCAAGAGAAATTCTTCTTGAAAAGTAAGGGAAAACTTTTTAGACCATATCCCCCCTAAAATGTACTAAATGGGTTATGTCTGACTGATTTATTGCATGAATATTTGTTGAACATCAGCCATGAACATAATGAGGAACAAAACAATTATAGCACCTTCCCTAATGGGAACTACTAATGACTATTTTTGCTCTAAATTTATGACCTGTGAGATCTAGAGTCTTTTCAGAGAAATTTTCCAAGACCTTAGTTAAGTTCTTAGATCTTAAGTAAAATAAAATAGAAAAAGAAATAATTTCCAGCCAACTAGACGATACCTTGGGCAACAACCACCACTGAGTGCAGCATTCATGCGGCTGAGTCAGTGGTCACCCTCTCTGAGAGCAAAAAAGACGCTGCAGTGGCAGAAGGTGGTGTGCACTCTAAGAAGCACTCAGGGTCCTGGATTCACCACCCCCCCATTCACTGTCTATTTCTCTGAATAATTTATTTCTGTCCTCTTAGGTCATAGTCTCAGAAAGAGTTCTAGGAATAAAGAAAATACAACCACATCCAGAGCAGACATGAAAGGAATATAGAAATAATCTTGTAAAGTTGCTTCTTTTTACCAAAATAGAAGAACATACCAGAATCTCTAAAACCCCTTTTATTTTTCCATTCAATAAAAAGGAAACCTAGGCAATTAAATATCTTCAACAGAGAATATTTGTAAACTAGGTGTCTGGTGGCTTGCCTGTAATCTGAACACTTTTAAAGTGGAATCAAGAGGATCAAGAGTGCATGAACATTCTTGGTTACAAAGACGGAGACCCTTCTCAGCTGTACGAGACCTATTCTCAAACAAGTTGAAGAAGAAAAGAAAAAAAACACTTCAGTATAATAAAAGATATCCCCACCTGTCATTAAGTCATTCATGACCAACATGACCTCTTAGAGAGTAAAATATTTTTACTCTAGTAAAATCATGGCTTGTTTATTAAAGTAGAGGAACAATATCACTTGGTTAAGCACCCAATCCTTTCTGACACAGTTCTACGTGCATCATCAAAATCATGGCTTTTGTAGTATCCATGGTTTCATTTAACTGGAAGGTGGTTTCCAAATTCTATGGCCTCTTCAGGTAATTCTATTCATCATTGATTCTATTTCATTACTGATAATAAATAGTATCTTGTTTTGTCAATAATCCAGAATGACGTGCACACTTTAGAAAATTAACAGAGAATTCAGGATTATTGACCATTTCAAATTCCAAATGGAACCAAACTTTTCTTCCCATCATACTCTATATTGGATTTCTGCTGAATTAATACACACAAACACACACACACACACAC
Source organism: Onychomys torridus (assembly GCF_903995425.1). Classification (NCBI taxonomy): domain Eukaryota; kingdom Metazoa; phylum Chordata; class Mammalia; order Rodentia; family Cricetidae; genus Onychomys; species Onychomys torridus. The sequence continues at coordinate 150,018,157 of NC_050445.1, read as the reverse complement.
ACACACACACACACACACACATCTCACATCAAGGGAAATGAATTTCCTTGAAATTATTATATTGAGTAAAATGGAAGTAATCTATTGCTTCAAATGGTTTATTGACTGAAAATTTGTTAACGTAAGTCAGCAAATCTTGCAGGTATATAATATATAGATATAAATGATCAGTGATGGGATAAAAATATACAGTGGGTAAGGGAAACAACTCAGCAAGTGGATTGCCTGAGACACAAACACAAAGACCGAGTTCAAATTCCTGGTGTTCATATAAAAGCTGGTCCCAGTGATGTGTTTGCAACCCTATTGTTGAGGAATTGGGGACAAGAGAGTTCACTGGCCAGCTGACCTAGCAGAATGAATGAGCTCTTTTATTTCAGTGAGAAATACTCATCATGAAAAATAAGTTCCAAAGAGTGATCCAGGAAGATATTCAACATTGATCTCTGACTGACACACACACACAGGAAAACACCCACACAATATACAAATAAAATACATGAAAGAATGAAGCCATAGCAAAAATAAATAAATAAAGGAGAAGTCTAACCAAGAGGAGTGTAAAGAAAAAGAATCATTCTCATTAAAAGAAAAGAAAATAAAGAAGTAAAGTGAAAAATTACCTATTCAAATTTAGGACATAATGGACATGAGTTTATTGCAGAAGTAGAAATATTAAGATTGGAACAATACCGGGACAATTAGGCTTGTTTGCTCTTCAAGCCCTGTGAATATGTGAATATTTCTACACAATTTTTCAATTTGATATATAAATAAATAAAAAGAAAATTTGAAAGGAAATCTATAGAATAATCTCACAATGATTTAATTCAATCACCGACATAATTCAACAGTTAAATGAAAAAAGTTTTATATAAATAATTTAGGAACGCAAATGTAATCTATAATTATAAAGTCTATTAAAATAAGTCATTATTAGTAAAATTACTGGGGAAAACTCACAAAAAAATGACTCCAAAGCTGATGGAAGGCTCTAGAAAAACTTCAAAGCCCATAATAGCTACACATTGCTTAGGAAATTAGAATTAGGTAGATATGATTAACACTCATATCCACTAGGATGGTTAAAATAAAATGATTTAGTGGGCAAAGTGATTTCCTGAAGATATAAGTCAAATCCCTAGTACCTATGTAAAGTTGGGTGAAGAAGTGTATCTCTGTGATCCCAGTGCCCATTCAGGTAGATGAAAAGCAGCCTGGAGCCCACCCATGGGGATTGTGTATACAGCACCAAACAACAACACCAAATAAAGAGGGTTATTTCCAAACAGGTGAAGGTGAAACCTGAAAGCCATGGTTGCTCTCTCTTCTTCACATGCCTGTCATGGCACCTACATGCCTACGCTCACATAAATACATGCATAGCATCATAAGCACAGGCACAAATATGTCAATTATATATGAACACACAAAATTAAATTTAAAAATTAAATGTAAAAAGTGAATAGCAGCCAAGTGTGGTAGTACATGCCTGAAATCCTAAGAATCCAGAGGTGGAAACAGGGGGATTAAGAGTTCAAAGCCAATGTCAACCTCAGTGACAGGAGTGACATGAGCCACTGTTCCCCTAAAGAAGCAAAATATGCCAAACAACCATCTTCTGTATCCAGAGGGCCTAGTCCAGTCCCATGGGGGCTCCACAGTCACCAGTCCACAGTTCATGGGCTTCCACTAGTGTGGCCGATCATCTCTGCACATCCTCCCATCATGATCTCCACATTCCTCGCCTGTAGTTATCTCTCCTCTTTCTCATCAATTGGATTCCCGGAACTCAGCCTGGTGCCTGGCCATGAATCTCTGTATCTGCCTCCATCTGTCACTGGACAAAGGCTCTATGATGACAGCTAGGTTATTTGCTAGGCTGGTTACCAGAGTATACTTGTCCAGGAACCCTCTGGACCACTGCCAGCAGACCAAGGTGGGGTCAACCTTGTGGATTCCTGAGAGCCTTCCCAGCACCCTGCTGCTTCCTATTCCCATGATGTCCTCATCTGTTTAGGGGGCACCCCGGCAGGGGGATCGGGATCTGTCCCTGGTCTATGGGGCAGGCTTCTGGGAATCTGGTGCCTGTGGTGTGATGCCTTGCACAGCCTTGGTGCAGTGGGAAGGGGCTTGGACCTGCCTAGGCTCAGTGTGCTGGGCTCTTCTGACTCCCCAAGGGAGACCTCAATTTGGGGGATGTGAAGATGCGGGGTGGCTTGGGAAAGAGTGCTGGGGTGGGAAGAGGAAGGAAGGGGGATATGTGGATAGTATATGGAGTGAGTAGAAAATTTCTTAATAAAGAAAAATGGAAACAAAAAGAAAAAGAAAAGAAAAATAAAGACTTAAAGAATGATGATATGAAAAAAAAGAAGCAAAATGTGATAACAGGGAAGTGCCAACTTGCCACATTTGGTTAAAGATGTAGAGCCATTGAACCCTTATGACCCTGGTGTAGTTGGTACAAATCAGCACAATGACTTTGGAAATGATACAGCCAGCAAGTGTTGAATATTCGCATAGTCAGTTGTCCCCCACTTCTACTCTTAACTGCAGAAAATGTTTTAAACATTTCCTCAAGCTAAGAAAGGTTTCAGGAGGGTTCTTCCTCACTTTAGTCCTACTCTCCAATGCTGACCTCATTTTCTTAAATCATTTACATGGGAGACAACTGTGACTATAAGTTATTCCTCTGCCCTTATGGAGCAGATATAAATCCTTCCAAAAGCCTACTGCCAGTCTCACAACCCAAGCCAGCATTCTGGAAGAATTGGGAGTCTTCTTCAGTTCCTTTTTTTTTTTTCAGTATCTTAAAGTTTGTATTATATGAGTCTGTCACTTACTTCCTTACAGTTATCCCATAATTTTTTGAAGCTATTGTGAAAGAAGTATTATTTCCTGATATTTTTCTCAAACTATAATTTGTATAAATGAAGGCTATTGGATTTTTTGTGTTAATTTTGTGTTTTGTTACTTTTCAGAATGTGTTTATCAGCTGTAGAAGTTTCCTGGTAGACTTTTTAGGGTATCTTATGTATAAAATTCTGCAAATAAAGATACTTTGACTTCTTCCTTACTTGTAACCATCGTGATCTCCTTCAGTTGTCTTATTGCTCCAGCTAAGATTCCAAGTTCTATAATTTTTTAGCAAATCTCTCCTTTCAGGTTTTGGGGAACTATGCAGAATAGAAGCAGGAAGAATAGATGGTTGAAACCAAACAGTGACTTCCAGACACATTAGAGCTGATGGACATATGAACTTCAGGGATTGTGGCAGCACACACAAGGCCTTCACAGATTCAAGCCAGATAGGCTCCCAACATTGAGAGGGGGATGTGGACATGAACTCCTAAGCAAGGAGCTCTCTCCAACTGAGTCTGCTTGCAAAGGAAAAACATAGTTATCTCTAATGAAGTCTCACTGGGTATCTACACTATATTTAAGGGAGGGTCCTGTGCTCAGAAGTAGGTTGCCAACTTAAAATGAACTCAGTGGTGTTTTTGTAGACTTATCATCTCATATCATTTGCTTGGAAATGTTTTGTCTTTTGCTTTTATGCTATAGTTTACAATTATGTGTTTTTATGGGTTTGTGTGTGTGTGTGTGTGTGTGTGTGTGTGTGTGTGTGTGTGTGTGTGCATTTCTTGTTTTTCCTCTTTTTTTAAATTCTGGTTTGTTTAATTTTTTTGTTTGTCTGTTTGTTTTCTAAAGAGAAAAAAGACTGCAAAACTGGATGTATGGGGACTGTCTTGGAGTTAGAGGCAGGAAACCATCCATCATCATAACATATTGTATGCAAAAAATTATTTTCAATTAATAAAAATAAAAGAGTAAAAGAGTTGGGTCTGAAAGAAAACAGAGGGGGAGTGGATCTGTGGGAGAGGGGTTTATGGGAAGCTGGGGTGAGTGGAGGGTGGGAAACTGTGGTCAGGATGTACTGTGTGAGAGAAGAATCTATTTTCAATTTTAAAAAATGTTGGCTGAAGCCCGACAGTCATGATGCATATCTTTAATCCCAGCACTCAGGAGGCAGAGGCAGGTGGATCTCTGTGAGTTTGAGGCCAACCTGGTCTACAGAGTGAATTCCAGGACAGCTAGGGGAACACAGAGAAACTTAACTTAAAAAAACAAAAACAAACAAACAAAAAGAGTTGGGTGACATCTTTCTAAATTATAATTAATACAAATTCAAAGGGGAGGTTGGTCTCCTTGTCTCTGTGGGATCTTAAGGTTTTTATTTGGTGACTGTGGGATCTGATGTCTTTCATTTGGTGATTCTGGGATCTGAAGGCTTTCAGTTGGTGTCTCTTTCTGAATAGCTAAGCTATCTTATCTCTGAAATATAAGTAATCAAAAATAGTGTCTAAAATCAGGCCATCCCAACCCCTAATGACCTTCAGACCCACCCATAATGCAACACGGTACAATTAGAATGCCCTCTGCTCTATAGACCCCACTGCTAGGACATTAATGGGCTCCCCCAGCTGCTTATCTTTATGAGCTGCAAGTTATAGGTCAATTTTCATAATAGAAACAAAACTATGCAGACCCACAAAACAGTGGACTAGAACATTCATGGCAGCACCCTTCAATATAATCCCAAACATGAAATTAAACCATTGTGTATCAGTAGTTGAGTGCATGTGTAAATGATAGTATAGTCACAAAATAGTAGTTATTGACCTTGAGAGCAAAGAGGCTACAATGTTAGGTAAGAATACCAACACACACACACACACACACACACACACACACACACACACACACCATCAAGAAAAAGAATTCAGTCACAAACTAGTATATTTTGTTTGATTCAACTCTTATAAATTATAAAAACAAGTTGGATTTATTTATGGTTCTAGGAATGTGGTTAATGGGTATTCTTGGTGGGGACATTAAGAGAGTTAGTCAAAGGGTGATGGACAGATTCTGTCTCCTGTTGAAGAAGCTGGTTACTAGAGTGATTCAGATTGTGAAAACTCAGCTCACCGGATGTCTGTGAACGACGCACTTGTCTTTATGGATATTACATTGAACACTTTCAAAAGTCACCCAGGGATCTTGTTAAACACACAGACTTTAGGGCTGCATTTCCAGAGCCTCTGATTTAGAATATCTAAGAAGGTACTGGGATGGGAGGGAGTACTTTAAGAAGCAGGTGGTCTTGGCACACCAGAAAATGCTGCTTTTGAGTGCCATAAGGTAATGAAACTCTTTTTACAGAGTCTGTCAAAGAACTGACAAGAATTAAAAAAAAAAAAAAAAACCTAGAAAATGTAAGATTGAAAAGGACAATATGGGAAAATAGCATTCTAGTATGTCTGGGAACTGTGGCATGTTTATGAAAATAAATGGATATGGTTTAGAAAATAAAGCGAAAGACTCTTTCTATTTCAGCATGCCATGTTTGTAAAATGCTCCAAATAGTTCATGGACTAGGAGCAATGATATTGGTGGCAATGGAACCATCAAAAGACCTCAAGTATAGCACGTGGATGGAGGTACAACTCAATAAGCTAGAAATCTGAACTCCATGCCATCCTACCATTTCCAAAATTAACTCAGTCATTGCAGTTTCAGTATCCTGTACCTACTGCCATTTCCCCTTAGCCTGTAATATAAAATAATTTGTCCCAGGATGCCATGAACTGGGTTTAACCAAGCACTTGTGAGTGTTGCTACAGTAAGCTGCAAGCTGTCTCGGGTTTATTGTACTGTTTGTGCCAACCTGAGAGCAGAGCTTGCAGAAAATGATGAACCCAGGGAAAGTGCGTTCTCTGAACCATTCTGAGTGACTAAAGAAATAGAAGCATAAGCATGGTCCTGCTTTATAGACTCTAATGATGAGCAAGTTATTGCAACATTTTCATAAATAATCTAGCATAGATAATAAATCAAGTGTGTGCATCTTCTGAATATGAAACAGTAAAGGCTATAACATTGTTGCAGAGAAGAGTGCAGCCTCTGTGATCCCCAGTGAAGATTCACAAAGCTTTTCTTGTCCTGTCTCCTTTTCTGACTTCTTCCCTGCTGCCATCTCCCTTACAGGAGAGCCTGTATTTTCTCTATAATAGATGTTGAATCCCAGATTCACTAGTCTACAGCTTTTCTGATTTGTCTTTTGACCTGTTTTAAAACTAATGGATTTGTGTTTGCCCCTTTTAAATCTTCCCATATCTTCCTCAAATCATGTGATTTCTCCCTCCTTTTGCTGTCACTTTGATTTTTTAAAAAAGTAAATCAATACGGAGCCTTAAAAAAGCCGTGGCACTCTTGTCAGTAAATATATTGCATTCAGTTACTTGTGCTCACTAAATGTTGTGTGATATAATATCAGGGCATCCTCTACTGGAGTAGGGAAACAGGCACTATTGTAAGCTATGAGTCTAGGATTGATTTCTTTAAAGATATAATATATATTTTATGTATTGCATCTAACATTGATATTTGTTGGATTTCATGGAAAGCTGTTCTCTTCTTTGTGTGCTATCAGAAAGTTGTCTTCAGGGGTGAGATGCTGCACTTGTTTCTGTAGTCTGTATGCTGGTAAATGTCAATCAATGGAAGCCATTTGATCAAATACAGTTCTCCACATTTTCCGTGCATATTCTAAAGCCTAGCCTCAGAGTCAGAATGCCTAAATGAACACTAATGTAACTCAACCTCTCTCAGTTTGTACTTCTTTACCTACCAAATGTAAACAGTAGTAATAAGGCCACTTTTGTGGTATTGGCAATCAAGGATACTATGCATAGGAAAATATCAACTGAGAGGCAATGTGAAAATATCTGTTGGTCCTGCATAATCAGAAAAGTCCAAGCAAAGTTCATGTCAGAAAACAATCAGGTGATTTCCCCAGCTATTACAGTTTTCTGCTGTCCCTCTTCAAGGTGGAGCTTGCAAAGACATCATTATTTTCTGCACCTGTGTACAAGAAGACATGAGCTTCTGGGGAGGTCTGAAGTTCCATAGAATAACTGTCAATATATATGCCCCACACACAAGGGTGCAACAAGCCATCTAACTGTCTTTCCATGTAATTAAAAAGACCCTCTAAACTCACTGGCAACCTGTAGATTTCTATGTAACCTCTCTTTCATTGTGTTTAGAAGGTGTCTTCTGCATTCGTTTTCTGGTTTTAAGTATACAAAAGATTGGATGAGAATTCCCACCAGTTACTTCCATATGATTTACCAGTGCCTGGATTCCCAGGCCCTCATCCAACAGCATTAAGAAGACCCACAGCTGTTCCTCTCCAGTCCTACTCAATAAGGCCAGACATACATATTTTTTACCATACTTGTTGGCATGACAAAACACCTAACTCCCGTGACACTCCTTCACCTTTTAATTCTGTGCCAGAATGAACTCTAACATCTATAGGTGCTTTCATTGGGTATTTTGAGAGACAGCTGGTCACATGGCTCCTGAAGTGAGGAAAAAACAGAAACTAAAACACCCGGAAAGCCCCCCCCCCCCCAAGATGTGCTTCTTCAAGCCAGGTTCTCCCTCCTGAAGGGTCTACAGCCTTCCAAAGCAGTGCCATTGGATGTGGACCAACTGCTCAAACACAAGAACCTATGGTAGATGGTTCTCCTTCAAACTGCAATGTATTAAAATCAGGTAATACCCCACTCCCCAGTTTGTGTGTGTCTAGGATTTCTGTGTTCCCATTTATTGTTTATTTATTGATTATTTGACTATTTTATACATGCATATAATGCATTTTAATCAATCCATCCTTATAGCCCTTTTGTACCTGCCTTCCTCTCCCAATATACCCCTCTTCTCAAGTCCTCCTGTTAATTTCTTATTTACTTTTTTAAGCCCACTAATTTTAACCATTTGTTTCCCTGAATTGGTCTCCAGCTAGAAGCATGTCCCTTCCCCCTCCTTTCCTGACAAATGTCCTCACACATCCAATGCTTAATAGTCCCATTTCTTGCATCCCACTCATTCTCCAACCCCCTACAATCTGGGCTCTTCCCTCAACACCAGCAACAGATCTCTGGTCTTTATTAAAGCACAATTTCTTGAAAGAGTTTTTTGTTGTTGACTGAAAATAATGTTAGTAGTTTGTGCTTCTTTTAGTCATCCTTTTCTGAATGTGAAGGTGTACTTCAAAGATGATACTTGGGTCATCATGAAGTAACACTTGGGTTCCCACTCAGCTTTTGTCTCCAATCTCTCAATGTCAGTTTCTGGAAAAAGATAATGTGTCAGTAGAGAAGTGACACCATGATTTTGTACAAAAGCATGATTTTGAAGAATTTAAGTTAGAGAACTATAGTAAAGCAAGAATAGTGTTCCAAAACATTATATTAAGTTAAGTGAAATTCAGTAGAAATGAAATACTAGAATATGATGTATAAATATGCTTAGTCAACAGAAGGGATTCCTTTTAACATATTTAAAACAATAGAGTGTTAAGAATTTATTCTTGGGCTGGAGAGATGGCTCAGAGGTTAAGAGGACCAATTGCTCTTCCAGAGGTCCTGACTTCAATTTTCAGCAACCACATGGTGGCTCCCAACCATCTACAATGAGATCTGGTGCCCTCTTCTGGCCTGTAGGCCAAACACTCATTGTATACATAATGAATAAATAAATCTTTAAAAAAAAAAAAAAAGAATTTATTCTTATTTGCTCTCATCAGAATGTTTGTGACTCTAAAAAAAAAAAAAAATTCAAATGTTGGGGCCTGGAGAAGTGGCTTACTGTCTTGCTAAGGCCCTGAGACTGGGTTCTTAGCACCCACACTATGTGGATCACAACCCCTGTAACTCCTGCTCCAGGGAACCCAACACCTCCACCTGCCCTCAAGTGTAAACTGGTCCTCAAACCCCATAGACATTTAAGATGATAAAATCAAATATTTAAGGTTAAAAAAACAATCAAAGTGGAAGTTCAATACCCAATATGATAGAATAGAAAAGTAAAATCTTTGGAGGAGGTTACTGAGTCCAAAGGCATGCCCTAGTGAATAAGGTCTGTCTGTGTCTTTTTCAAAAGAGGTCTGAAGAAT